>NW_021319552.1:1551579-1591553 GCF_001605985.2 Dendrobium catenatum
TTTATGGTGTTGAATGTTGGCCATTAAAAGAGAAGCATAATACTAAGTTAAGTGTTGCAGAGAAGAGGATGCTCAGGTGGATGAGTGGCTTTACCCTTAGAAATATGATACGAAATGAGCATATACGTGAAAAGGTTGGATTAGTGCTCAGGTGGATGAGTCGCCTTTGATGGTTTGGTCACATAAAACGGCGGACTTCTGATGACTCGACTAGCAAAATAGAGGTATTATATTTGACTTATGTTAAGAAAGGTAGAGGGTACCTTAAAAGACTTTGTTAGAAAATCTTGAAAATACTAGAATTTGACTTTAACAAGACACAATGGAGAAAAAGGATTCATGTAGCCGATCCACGTAGTGGGACAAATGTTGACTAAGGGGCATGCGGGGTGAATGCACACCAACTCATTTTGTATATTCTTTAGAATGCGCCAAATTATTTGACTTATTTGTTCCGTTTTAAATTTTAAAATTTACATGCTCCTACTGGTAATAAATTATACTATACATAATCCTCCAAAAAAAAAAAAAAATTAAATTTATCCTACCATAAATCACAGTAGAATGTTCTTACACATTCACGCTCGTGAGAAGCGTCTTAGTTGAGCAACCAAAGACTACAAACATCCATCACGAGCCGTAAACAGCTCGCATTTTGAACAGTCTACTTCCACAGTCAAAACTTCAAAACAACTACACCGACGACACAAAAGAGTAGCACTCACACCATCCCATCACCAATGCTCGCGGTTGATCTCTTCTTCTTTTCTAACAAATGCAAAGTTGTTCAAAATGATCCCTTGCTTGGTTTCAAAGCCTTCTCCTCTGCCAAAAATTATTCCAAACCTTCTTCGTAGGAGCGGCGATTAGAGATTCCACTCTTTTTAGCCCTTCTTTAAACGCAGAGAGAGGATTGACTATTAATTTTATAGAAGAGTTCATCAATTGTTTCTTCTCTCAAGCTACCGGTCATGCCGTTGTTGTCGTCGGCGTCGCAGTTCAGCGCTGTGGCTCATGTCCTCGGTCTCACCGCTGCTATTCTGGTTATTGTTTGGGTGGTGCATTACGGCGGTGGCGCTGACCTCAACTCCGAGAACACCGATCTCATTTTCAATGTAAATAACTTCATCTCAACTTTTCTTTTTTGGGGACTTCGATGAAATTAGATCACAGTTATTATTTGGATGTTTTGAATAAATGTTAGTTAGGTTAACGAGCATGACGCATAATATAAGGGAGTAATTAACCACAAATTTCTTTTAGTCCTTGAAAACCCTAATTGCTTAGCCTTTTATCTCGATCCGATTTTCAATGGCATCGAAGGCGAAAAATAAGATGGCAGAGAAGAAGCCGACGACGATTGAGAAGAAGCTTGTAGCAGAGAATGTTCTGCCCGATAAGAAGCACAAGGTGCGAAAGCGAATTCCACCCAAAGGAGGGCACAAGAAGAAGAAATCACTGGATAGTTACAAGATCTACATTTTGGTGTGCATTCAATCAATCTTATTTGATTTGATTTGTTATTTTGATTGCATCAATAAATTGATTCAGCCTATGAAAAAAACAAAGTATAACACCAAGGGGTTGGCAACAACATTTATTAGGATTTATGCTAAGGGATTCTACAACCAAAAAATTCATTTTCACTCCAAAATATAGCAACTCTTTAAAATTCTCTAATTTATCTCCAATCAAATTCCATTTTTAGCACAAAAATAAAAAAATAAAATTATATGTATATTCTTTATCAGCCAAGCTCTACGCAGAATTGCTCGCCTTTCTATGCTTTTGCCATTTCATGATTTAACCAAAAAAAAAAAAAAGTTTGTGAAGAGTGCTATGCCACGATGTTGAAGCGGACGACAAACACTTGTTTGTAACTCGGTTGGAGTTGGTCTAAATCCTGCCTAACGAGATTTAATCAACTGGTAGATGTCATGCCAGAATAAATCCTATGTTCCCTCTTTGTTCTATAAATTCCAATTCTACGAAATCTTGCAATTTGATGGATTTACGGGATTTGGCTGAAGAAAATCGTGAAAGGTAGAACAATAGTTACCTTCACAGCAAGCAAGCTCCCGTCGCAACGTCATATCTAATAGGAAGAACACAAACTTTTGTGAATTCCGATTCGATGGGAAGAAACATCATCGAAGGAGGTTAAGAAGACTTTAGCTACTTGTTCAAAACCCTACCTCAGGCAAAGCATACATAGTCCAACAACATCGACGAATGTAGAAGAGAAGAAAAAAGAAAGAACAAACGGTATGCAATTAATTTAAGTAATAATACATCATCAAAAAATTATCTTGATCGGGCATGAATCTCGATGCAAAATCAAGTTGGAAACATTCAAAATTAAAATTGGGACCATCTGAACTCCGATTTCAGCAAACATACAGTCAAAATGAAGGTATTAGAAATACAAACCCAACAACACCAACTTTGACTCAATCCGAGCCCAAATGAGACCAAATCAATGACCTGAAGCACTGTTGGAAGGTTCAAACCACAATTTGGATTACCAAACGGTTGGCCAAACATTACGTTCTTTTAGTCGAATCGAGAGGCTCGACGAGACAAATCCAACGAACTCAAGATCGCCAAATTCCGACATCATTAAAACCTTTAAATGTTTGACGAACGGTCCACGATCAAGGGATTCAATATCGGCAGTCCATCCAACCACTCCCCATTTACTCTTGATCTCTCACCTATTTATAGGTCATGCCACTCCATAAATCTATAAATAGACCCCTCCTTTCTCTAGAAAAAGGGGGATTGAAGCAAGAAGAGAGGAAGGAAGAAGAGAATGAAGAGAAGGAAGAAGCTCCTCCTCGACCACCACCGGTCTTTTATCGGACCACCACTAGAGGTCCTCACCATCGTCGCACCACCACCTGACGTCGTTGCTCCACCGGACCACCACCTGAGGCCCTGAGCTCTGCCAGACCATCACTTGAGGCCCTCACCTACGCTAGACCACCGCCTGATGTCGTTGCTCTGTCGGACCACCACATGAGGCCCTAAGCTCCGCTAGACCACCACCCTCACCTCCGCCGGACCACTACCTGACGTCGTTGCTCCCCGGACCACCACCTGAGGCCTTGAGCTCCGTCGGACCACCACCTGAGGCCCTGAGCTCCTATGGACCGGCCACCACTTGAGGCCCGGACTTCCGCCGGATCACCACCTGATGCTCGGACTTCTATCAGACCATCACCTGAGGCCCGTACTTTTGTCGAGCCACCACTTGATGCCTAGAGTTCTCCTGGAATATCTTCCTTCTATTGTGGTCTTTCAGACCCTCGTCTCCTACCAACTACGGTTCTTCTGACCTCTATCGCCTATAATGGTCATTCCGACCTCCATCACCAGACAATGGTATTTCAGACCCCGGTATCCTGCCAACTACGGTCTTTCAGACCCTGGTCTCTTGCCGACCTCCGTCGCCTACTATGGTCATTCCATCTCCATCACCAGGTTACGGTCTTTCAGACCCCGGTCTCCTGCCA
This sequence comes from Dendrobium catenatum, assembly GCF_001605985.2. Classification (NCBI taxonomy): domain Eukaryota; kingdom Viridiplantae; phylum Streptophyta; class Magnoliopsida; order Asparagales; family Orchidaceae; genus Dendrobium; species Dendrobium catenatum. The sequence continues at coordinate 1,555,095 of NW_021319552.1, forward strand.
ACTACAGTCTTTCGAACCCATGGTCTTCTACCAACTATGGTCCTTCCGGCCTCCATCAACAGGCAACGATCTTTCTGACCGCGGTTTTCTGTATACTACGATCTTTCAGATCCCTGTCTCATGCCAACTATGGCTATTGCAACCAAACAAACATATCTATGTCTATTATTGTAACTCCCACCATGTAATGCGCTCTATATGATGTATATTTGTATCATCAAGCCAAGACCTTCTCCTAAGGAAGGGCCTCATTTGTAATTGATTGCAAATATTAATGGATTCATTCAAACTGGGTCAGACCCCATGATTTTTCCCCCTTTTCAGGGATTTCAACGTAAAAATTCTGGTCTCTTATGAACGCTAAACCCTCTCTCTTATCTGATTGTGTGCTGGATCTCTGTATAATGCTAAGATGTTAAACTATATATTTATCTACCGCCGCGGATACTCCAGGACACAACAAGTAATTTAGTTAATATAAATTAAAATTAAAAATTAATTAGATAATTAATAATATAAATAATAATTAAATAATTAATATTCTAAATAATAATTAAATAACTACTAAAAAAATAATAGTGGTTATATAATTAGTTAAATTATTAATATTTATAATTGCAATTTTGTAATTATGCTAGTTATTTTCGTTGCATGAATTAGTGGAACAATTAGTTACTATTTCTCTGCCATCTTATTTACACTTGACGACGGACTTCTAATGACTTGTAGCTTACTGTTTGGACTTGGGAAATTTTTTTAGAATTATTTCAGATCCGATAATATTCTCTTAATTGAAATTAATGTTAAATATATGATAATGATTTTTTTGTTTGTACAATTTAGCCTAAAAAATATTCATTTAGATGATATTTTGTTCGTTTTAATAAAATAAATATTTATTGTTTAACATAAGATTTTTCATTTAAAATTTTACTTTCAAAAATTTAAAAGTGAACCACCAAACATTATATATTTAGATCATAAATTCAGATCATAATAAAAAAAATTAATAGATTAATACGGCTATGATGTTACCTTTGCTCTAAATAGTGGATTGTAAATAAAATAATTGGGCATTATTTTTTAACAAATTAAATTAAAAAAATTCATTTCATTATCTATTTTTGACTACAACAATAATTTATTTTATACTAAACAATTTAGTATTTATAAGTTCAGCACCAGAATCCTTATCCGGAGGTTCTTCTTGTTGCAGGTGCACCCCTTAGTGATGACTTTGGGCTTCATTCTCGTTATAGGTGAAGGTAATAACTTAAGTTTTTTTTTTTTTTTTTTTTTTTTTTTTTTTTTTTTTTTTTTAATAGATATTTGGCAGCTTTCTAAATTAAATTTTTACTATAGAAAATAACAGTAAGAAAGCTATTTCAAATGTTTAGGCTTTGTTTGGTACGGCTTTTTTATTGTTTTCTAAAATGGAGTTTTAGTACAAAAATAAAAAATTTTGTACTAAAACTCAATTTTAGAAAGCAGTAAAAAAGCCGTCCCAAACGAAGCCTTAGTTTGGAACGTTTTTCTTACTACTTCTTAAAACAACTTTATAGTACAAATTTTTTACTTTTTTACTACAAAACTACTTTAAAAACAATAAAAAAGTCGTCATAAAGGAAGCCAAAATCTTAAGATGATCAATTTATTAGATCTTGACCTGCATTAGAGTTAGCTTACTGCTTATTCTTTTCAAAGTTTAATGATTTTGATAGCTAAGGGCATCTCCAACCGAACTCCAAACGCTTGAATATCGTCGCTCGCGAGCTCCAGCCGAATGGTAAAATTTTCGCTATTTGGTTGCGGGTGAACAGTGAGACGCCAATATTGGTGTTGAACTATATTCATCTCCGTTATTTCTCTGTCTTTACCGAACTTGTCGAAGAAACGCGCAAAAAAATACAACGACCGTTACCTTTGCAAAAGGGGGCAAAATGGAGTTCGATTGGAGATGAATCACCGGAGTTTTTTAGTTTCACGACATTTTGAAGTGAAAAATGAGATTTTCGATTGGACATGTCCGAATAACATATAAATTTGATTTTTTATGGTGTTTTTGAGTAGCAATAATGGCTTACAATACTGTACCGAGCCGGAAAACAGTGCAAAAGAGCATACACATGTTGCTGCATTTGCTGGCTCTGGTCCTCGGAGTACTCGGAATCTACGCAGCTTTCAAATTCCACAACGAGAGCCAAATACCGAACATGTATACTCTGCATTCGTGGCTTGGCATCTGTACCATTTGCTTGTTCGGTTTGCAGGTTCCTCCTCAATTATAATTATTCATATTTTTATTTATAATTAATTTTTGTCATGATTGCTTAGAGAGAGTAGTTTAGATGATTTGGCCACATAAAATATTAGCCTTCTCATAAACCGGTTAGGAGATAAATCTAAAAAGATTTAATTAAAAAATAACATAAATTATTCTCCCAAAAAAAAAATAAAAAAAAAATAACATAAATGACTTTTTAATTAAATTTATATGAGAATTCAACTCTTAGGATCTCTAGAACCGAATGACATTCAATTTTTACAGCTTCCACGAGCGTCCACACGAATGACAAAAGAAAACGTATTTTTGCCTTTTATCTCGGTTGTGAATAATGTGACGTTAATATTGACGTAGTACTATTTACAAAAAACATATTTTTTTGTGTAGAAAAATGAATGTTAGAAATAGAGATGAGGAAGAATATATGTAGAATATTTTTTTTATGGTGTTAGAAATGGAGTTTTGTTAGAGATGAATTAATGTTTGATATGAGTGTTATTCTATGATGCACGGACACGGACACAGCGACACGGATACGACACGACACGGACATGAGACACGTCAGTTATTGAAAATATAGGACACGGACACGGGTTGAACACGATATTATAGTTTTTATATTTAAAAAATAGTGTATAAAAATTAAATATGTATAATGTTAAAAATATTTTTTAATCGGACACATTTTCAGCGTGTCCGACACGTGTCGAAAGAGTGTCGGACGAGTGTCTTGTCGGATACGGTCTCGGACACTGCACGTCTCTTTGAGGAGAAGTGTCGGTGCATCATAGGTGTTATTGTATTTTGAAATGTAAGATAAAGACTTGTTGTTATTATTGTTGGTGTTATAATTAATTTGACTTTTAATGATGATTTTGTTGCAGTGGATATTTGGGTTCTTCAGCTTCTGGTTTCCGGGAGCGCCGCCTATGACGAGGACGATGCTAGTTCCGCTACACGCCACCGCAGGTTTGGCTATTTTTCTGATGGCGATATGCACCGCCGAGACGGGCTTTATGGAGAAAGGGGGCGAAGGGCCAGGCGCTGAGACTCGGCTCATCAACTTCGCAGGGCTGATCATTCTCCTCTTCGGCCTGTTTGTCAGCCTGTCCACGGCCCTTCCCAGAATCATGTCTTAAGCGCTTTTGGAATTTTGTGGTGAACGACTGAATTGAAGGTGGGATTTGCGTTGTGATTCTTTGAGATTATAATTAGTATTCTGTTGTTTTTTTTTTTTCTTTTCTCATGAGTTGTATGATGAATAATGGTTGTTCTTGCTTTGTTTTTTTGGGGCATTTATGTCAATTAAGATAAATTCACATACACATCACATATCTAAGTTTTGGTGAATTATTCTGTGCGGATACAGACGCCTTCTAGAGACGAATCAGAACGCGCCATATCCCATTTGTTTTGTACCATGGCTATTTACCACTGTGTACCGGGTCACGTGATGCGTTCTGATTTGCTTCCGGGCAGTCCCGTGTCCGCACAGAATAATTTCTTTAAGTTTTGAATTCAATACATCTTTATTGATAGCCAAAGCTCCCAATGAATATATCAAGTGAGTTACATGTTGATATATTCATTTAAGCTTTAAAGAATAAAAAAATATTTTGTTGCCTCAATAATGGAGTGCTAAAAAATTATGATTAGATAGGCATGAGAGAGAGAGAGAAAGACAGAAAAATCTTAATAATTTCTTATGTGACTGTCTATTACATGCAATTCATTTATAAGAACCCAATTGTTAATATATTATTTTTATGGAAACATAACTCTTATATATTATGAAAAATTAATAGAGGGTCTTAGCCCATTTTTATTAGCTATAAAAGACCATTATATAACGTCAAAATATCAAAATATAACTCAAAATGGTTAAAAAAAAATGTAAATTTGAGGTGCTGCAAAAATTATTCAATGCTTAAAATAATAGAACATATAAAAATAAAATAAAATTACTTAACTAGACTCAGAATGTTAAAAAGATCACCCATGAGCAGTTAAATGTAATCAGCGATGTAGTTTTGCATCTTCAATTGTCACAACTAGGGGTGTCAAGATTTGATCCGACTCAAAAAAATTTGGGTGCGGGTCAACCCGTTTATCATACTAGTCGGGTTTGGGTTCAAGAAACCATTACGTTTTGAAAATCAGGTCGGGTTCCGGTTGACCCGAAAATCCTAAAATGACCCGTGAAGCCACGCAGTTCAAGCGACTATGCATTAATGCGTTCTTTGTTTTCACATTTTAAGGTTATTTACCAGTTCACATCTTTAGCTAATCAGCTCTTTCATTCTCATTCTCTTATGAGTTCTGCGTTCGTTCGTTGGTTTGTTATGTGACTTATGTTGACATCGTGTTGCCTTTCTTTTCTCGACCTCATTTGCTCGTCTATTTCTGGCTTCCTCTTTGTTCTTGCCTTGGCCTCCACCTCCTGCGCAGTTTCTCGTCGTTTCTACAATTTTGCTGTTGAGAGACAATTTTTTCACTTTGTCCTAGGTTAGTGCCAAGGTGATTTCTATTGATTCAAACTTGAAATGTTGCACTTAGCTGGGTTGCCTATATGTTGCCTTGTTGGGTTTGTTTACTATTAATTATTGTTGAAATGTTAAATGCTACACTATTATCATTACTATGTTTTCTATTTAGCTGGTTTTTGTGAGTTTGTTTATTGTAATTTGTTGTTGTGAGTTTGCTTCCCTTTATTTTGAAGTAATTCTTTTTAAAGTAAAATGGGTTAGCGGATGAATCCTAGTTAAGCCAGACCCGAATCGGCTCGGGTCCGAGTTTCCAACTCATTTCCCTAAACGAGTCAAGATTTGATTGTGTCATATGATGATGGGGTTTGAGCTATCTAGAACTCATAAAATTAAGCTTAACCTCAAGCATAAACTCAATTAATCAATCTCAAACTCAAAAAAATGTTGACTTGAATTTGACTCTATTCATTTACATTAGGGCCGGGTATTAAAATTTACCCGACCCAAATCAAATCAACCCGAATCCGACCCGCTAGCAATCTAAATGATCCGAATCTAATGCAATAACACACTTTGATTTAATTTTTTTTAATAACTTATAAACGATAACAATCTAAATGATCCGAATCTAATGCAATAACACACTTTGATTTAATATTTTTTAATAACTTATAAACGATAACATTTATAATTTTTTATTAAAAAAATAAGAAGATTATACTTACAAATAAGAAAGTTCAAGGAAAAATAATATTAAACTATCTTTCTTAGTCAAAGAATGGGTTCGCAGATCAACCCGAATCCGACTCGATTAATAAATGGATTAGAAAATCCAACAATCTGATCCGTTTATTAAATTGGTCAATCTGAACCCAATTATTTTGAGCCGGATTAACTATTCAAGTTATTTATTGAAAGATGAGCAGCTGAGTGTACCAATTTATAAGCAAATTCTACACAGTTTTTTTTTTTTTTTTTAATTTGAAAATTTCGTTGTGTACAGTTAATTATTGATTCATTATAATATAAAGCTAGACATTCATGCGTGGTGATTCCAGAGTGGAGGAAAATGGTCTCTCTAATTTAAGCAATTTGCGTAAGACTATATAATTTCAGCAATTAATCATATTAAGACAAATGTCAATTTTGACTTAGCTTACTTCTCAATGTCATAAGTCATACTAAGGCTCGTTTAAGATATATAGTTTTTTTTACTATTTTTTAAAATAATTTTTTTATAAAAAAAAAATTGAATTAAAAATGTTATACTAAAAAAGTTATTTTAGATTTTGTTTGGAATAGCTTTATTACTGCTTTCCAAAACTAATATATATAAAATTTTGTTGAACTCAAATTTTTTATACTGAAAAATTGCTTTAGAAAATAGTAAAAAGTTACAAACGATGCCTTAGAACACAATAAAAAAAGTAATAAAAAATGCAGCCTACATGCATTTAGTAATAAAAAAGCTGGCTTTTTTTATTAGAAATAATATTTGTTGCGTCCAGGAGTATTCGCGGCGGTAGAGAAATATCATATTTAACGTCTTAGCATTGTACGAAAATTCGGCACGCAATCAGATAAGGAGAGAGGGTCTAGCATTTATGAGACACCAAGATTTTTACGTGGAAAACCCCTGTAAAAGGGGGAAAAACCACGGGGCCTAGCCTAGTTTGAATGAATCCACTAGTATTGCAGTCGATTACAAATGAGGCCCTTCCCTAGGAGAAGGCCTTAGCTTGATGTACATCTTATGGAGTACATTACATGATGTAAATACAAAGAATCACTATTGACATGTTCGCTTTGTTAGAAGGACTGCAGTCGGCGGGCGACGTAGGTCAGGAGGACCGTAGTCAGCTGGCGACGGAGGACTGTAGTCGGCGGGCGACGGAGGTCGGAAAGTTTGTATTCGGCGGGCGACATAAGTCAGGAGGACCGTATTCAACGGGCGGCGGATGTCGGAAAGACTGTAGTCGGCGGGCGACGTAAGTCAGGAGGACCGTAGTCGGCTGGCGACGGAGGTCGAAAGGACTGTAGTCTGACGACGAAGATCAGTATGACAGCGTCAGGCAGAAGTCCAGCAATAGAAACAAATGCATCTTCGCATAGACGTCCAATGAAGTCCGATAACCGGTAGAAGTCCGGCGTCGGGTAGAAACTTGGTGAAGAGTGAAGGTCCGACGTCGGGTAGAAATCCGACGTCTTTAGATGGCAGAGGAGAACTCCGGCTTCACTTGGGCTCGTCAAAATCGGAGACCGTTTGGTAACTCAAATTGCGGTTGAACCTTCCAACAGCGCTTTGAACCCTTGATTCAGACTCATTTGGGTTCGGATTGGGTTGATCTTGGTGTCGTTGGGTTCGTATTTCCGAGACGCTCAGTTTGACTGTAAGTTCTCTGAAATCGGAGTTTGGGTGCTCCCAAAATTAATTTTTGAAGTTTTCAACTTATTTTTGCCTTGAGATTCGTGCCCGATTAAGATAGTTTTATAATGACGTATCAATATTGTATTCAATTCAGTTTGTTTTTTTAAGAGCCTGTTTGATTGCAAGAATTTAGGATATTTAAAAATTATAAAAGTATTTTAAATTGAATATATTATATTTTGATCTTTTTTAGGTTTTTTTTATAATTCTTAGAATAAATTTATGAATTTTTTACTTTATTTGTTTGGATAGTTGAAAATTTCTTTCATTATTTTAGTTTAGATCAGGACGGGAATAGTGGTTGTGTATTTACTAGTGTGCGATTGGACTCAAGGACAAAAAGGGTTAATAGCATTGGGTCGAGATTGACATGGGTTATGAACTTATGATCAAAATGTACTAAAAAAGCTATTTTAGAAAGTAATAACAAAGTTTCCTGAAATAAAACCGTAGTCCTCTACATCCATAGTCTCACTTATTTTTTTATATTACCCAATTACAATTACAATTACAATTTGATAAAAGAATAATTTCAATTGTATATTCAAATGATATATATGATCATAGCTTAATTTTTTATATAATTTACAGGCTTGTATATCATGAAAAAAAAATAATAAAAAAAAAAGAATATCAATGGTCACATAAAAATATAAAAAGACATGTATATTAATGTCTATACTTAGCCAATGAATACTTTAATTAGGTAATTTGAAATATTGTTCTCTTCATATTTCATCTCTCAACATTAAAAGTCTTTTAATTAAAATTAACATTAAATCTTCGAGGAGAAACTACATCAAAATCACTCCACATTGATGAAGTTCATACTGACCTTCCATAGTATCTATCTAAAGATCATAACATTTAGTCCAATTAATACAAACTCACATACATATCATATATTTAAGACTCGAACTCAAGACCTCTTAATATATCAAGATGAACGGGATAAGCTGTGTATATTTGAAGAGATTATTACGTGCGGAGTTCGGACGAGTTTGGAGGCTAATTTGGACGCGCCAAGTCACCCAATATACAATTTATTGGATGTCATGATGCATTTGAATTGATCTCCAGATTTCACGTAATAATTTTTCTTACCTTTGACACATTAATAATCCATAGTAAATCACCATATAAAACAAAAAGTTTTACAAGTTTTCCTAGTTGTAAAACAGAGGACGACCAGCTGGAAGGCCATGAGATCGGCCTGTATAATATATATCTTAATTTATTGATTCAAAATAACTCCGTCTTCTCCTTTGGAAATATCGCTGCGCACAAGCTGCAACCTCGCAACAACAATTAACTCGTCGTCAACGAATTCATCAGCCCTTCCAATCATTCAAAAAGGGGAAAAAAAAAAGAAATTAATTCCATGAATATGTAAAAATATTTATCTATTAATTATGTTGTAAGCAAATATTTAATCTGAGTTTATTGAGTAAAATAAATTTTTATTGTCTGGAATTTCTTCAAATCTGAAGCAGCAACATTTGGAGCGAGGTAGGAGAAATCAGGTCAGCATATATTTAAGAATTCTTAAATTTATTTTGAAATAAATATAAAATATGGATAATCAGCTCTTACTATACTGTATTAATTTCAATAAAATAAATTTAAATATTTTAAAATTCAATCATATCAAATTTTCCTTCGAAAGTAAAACTCTCTCTGTCTCACGTATAAATATAAGCAGTTACAGTGCATAAAAAAATCAAGCCGGCATTAGTTTCCTATATCTTCTCTTTCTCTCTCTCTCTTAGTTTCTCGCTTTGAGGTGCTCCCTAAGGCGAAGCCATGGCGAGAAGCAAGAACGGAGGGAGATATCGTATGTCTGCAACACCGGCAATTGTGATGGCGGAGATCTTCGCTGTTACAGCGATAACTCTCATGCTTGTTTCGGTCTTACACTTCGAAGGTGGCTTTTCGCTTAAAGCTGAAAACAAACGCGTGCGGCTATTCAATGTACGCACTTAATTTCATGCAATTATTTTTATATATTTCTGAATATTTTGTGACCAAATTTTGAGTAAAATGAACTTCAAAATCATTGAAGTATTCCTAAATTTGTATGATATAAATTAATTTGATTATCTATCTCTTTAACTCTTTTACAAGATCTTTAAAAGACTTTGACTTCATTTGGGATATGTTTTTTACTACTTATTAAAATAATTTTTTTTAAAAATTGTTGCGTCCTGGAATATTCGCGGCGGTAGAGAAATATATAGTTTAACGTCTTAGCGTTGTACGAAGATCCAGCACACAATCAGATAAGTGAGAGGGTGTAGCGTTCATAAGAGACACCAAAGTTTTTACGTGGAAAACCCCTGAAAAAAGGGGGAAAAACCACGGGGCCTAGCCCAGTTTGAATGAATCCACTAGTATTTGTAGTCGGTTACAAATGAGGCCCTTCCTTAGGAGAAGGCCTTGGATTGATGTAGCAAATATACATCATATAGATTGCATTACATGGTAAAAGTTACATATACAGGTTTGTTTGGCCTGAAAGACCGTGGTCGGCAGGAGACCGGAGTTAGAAAGTTGAGTTATTTTTTTCATTAAAAAAGGATTATAATATTATTTTAAAATGAGTGCAATATATATTTTGATTGATTATTAAAATGTTTGGTATTGATCTAAATCGATATATAATGTGATTAATTATTTGATGGTCATTATGGTTGATTTTTGTTACTATTATTGCTTCTTTCTTTTGAGGTAAGTTTACTATACATTTTGTTATTATTACTGTTAATTTCTTTCCTTCTGTGTAATGGGAGTCTAAACCTTCTCTCTAATATTGTCAAAATGTTCTCATTTTGATGAATCCAAAACTCGGAGCAACTTCTTGAAAGGAGTAGAAGACCTCCATCTTGCAAACGCTTAGAAAAACTCTTCTCTTCTCTATACAATTTGCGAGAAATTATTATGAGCGGTCATCGGACGTCATCTGAAGACGAATCAGGACACGCCATAATTCACCGCACAGAATAATTTCCCCCAATTTGCATCCCCTCACCTACCTCTTTACTCTCTTTACCTTCTATTGATTATGGAACATTTCTTTCTAAATCTCTATTTAAAACAATAATAAAAAAAATAGATTTGTGAATAGAGATCTTGTTATAATATTTCACTAGATATTATAAGATTTTTTGAAGTCAACATATAATTAAAAAAAAAAATTGTCAAATTAAATATATTAAAGATCTTTACATTCATATTCTATCTCCAAACTTTTTCATAAGACTCATAACCAAAATTAAAGTTAAGCTTAAGTGCTAACTACTTTCTAATTCTATATTAATATAAATTTTCACTATTTGATGTTAATTAAAATTGAGATTGAAATTTCTCAAACTCTCTACTATCGAGATATTACTCGCTTTAGTCTAATGGTCACACAGTTTTAGCCAATTTGCATAACTTCTTAATAAGTCACACATCCTAAGAGTGCTCCTACACGAGCAAATTAAACTGTAGAGTTTCTAATGAAATCCTAACCTAGCGATAAATTATTCTGTGTGGACACTGGACGGTTCGGAGACCAATTAAACACGCCACATCACCAAGTACACAGCAGTAACGAGCATCAGTACCGAAAAAAAAAAAGTGAAGTGGCGCCTTCTAGTTTGTCTCCGAATGCCGTCTGGTGTCCGCGTAGAATAATTTCACCAACCTAACACATCAAAAGACGTATCGATGTTTATGAGTTTTTTTTTTTATTTATTTAAGAGGTTACACATAGATGATACTTGCCCTAATATAAATAATATTAAAAACTTTAAAAGATATAAGAAAAATTGATGAATTCTAATAGAAGAGCACTTATATTTAATTCTCATGCCTAAACTAACACTCAAAACTTGGCAGGCACATTTTCTCTTTATGTTGTTCGGCCCTATCATATCCACTGGGCAAGGTAAGATTTTTTTCGGAAATTAATTAAAAAATTTTATTACATAAATAAAGTGTAGTTTTATTTAATAAAATAATTGTTTTAATTGCAATTTTTTATTTTTATTTATTTTGTTTGGATAGCTATCATGGCATTTAAGATTGTTCCTGGAACAAGAAAGGCGAGGAAGATAGTCCACATGTTGCTCAACTTGTTGGGTATTTTTTTGGGTGCTCTCGGCCTTATTGCTATCTTTAGGTTGTACAAGGAAAGTCAGTGGGCGCCAAATGTTCATAGTTTGCACTCATGGACTGGACTTGGCGTGATTGGGCTATATGTTATCCAGGTATTGATATTTCCATTATAAATGGTACAATATATTATTAATCATAGAGCTTTTTTACTATTTAATAAAATTATTATTGAGAAAATATTCTTTTTTAATTGCTATAAAAACAAATTTTTGGTTTTTTTTTATAAATAATGAAAAAATAGTGATTAAATAGAAATAATAATTACAGTCTGAAAAATAAATAATAAGAAAGTTGTCCCAAACAAAATCATAATTTTGATTTTTTGGGAAAAAAAGCTGGCCCTAAAAATTTTGATATTATTTTTATTAATATGTACTTGAAAATTATTAAATTTATTGTAAAATAAATATAATAAAATTTAATTATTATATATGTATAATATTAATCTCAAAGCAAAATGTTAATGCTCATTCTAATTAAAATTATATAAAGATGTTTTTTTTTCTTTTGAATTTATAACTTACAAAAATATGATATAAATCTTCTTCTTCTTTTTTTTTAAAATTCTTTAATAATTTATTAAGAATAAAAAAACTGACTTTTCACTTCTTCCTGTAACAAGCTATGATAACGCCAAAACGAGCCTCTATTTTGTGGGTGAGCAAAATATGATTTTGAAAAGTATAATGTCACGTATGAAATAAAAAGAGAATTTTTTTCTTAAAATTTAAATAGTTGCATTTATTGAAGTTGGACAAAATAATTAAAATATTTACTTTTTTAAGGAAAAAAAATCAGGGTGAGCAATTGCACTTCCTGGTTCCACCCCATGCTAGGAGTCTCCAATTCAAGAAAGAACCAGCAGAAAAATAACCGGTTCATTAATTAAGTAGTCAAAATGTTCTTAATTAATCTTAATCAACTAATCACAGATGAAAACAGTTAGTTAATCTCGAACATAATGATAAACATAACTAAGCAACCCATAAATTTTAATTTCTGTTATGTTTATATATGATTGATTAAGGACCGTTAAGCACTTATTAGTAGCACTAAACCCATAAATTTTAATCACTGTTATGTTTAGTTATGATTGATTAAGGACCGTTAAGCACTTATTAGCAGCACTAAAGGAAAGTTTAAAACGGATTAGCTGCTACAAGGAATGCAAACTAACTGGAATGTTTCTTAACAGTTCTTCCTTGGTTTCACTTTCTTCCTGTTTCCTGGAGCGAAGAAGAACATGAGGACAGATATGAAGCCATGGCATGCTTTCTTAGGACTTACAATCTTCATGCTCGCTATTTTCACCTCAGGAACTGGTTTAATCCAGAGATTCAGGTTCTTGGAACTTATGAAGGGAAGAGAGGCTCTTCTGCTTAACTTCACAGGAATAGCCATTGTCCTCTTTGGCATATCTGTGGTTCTATCGGTTATACTTTCATAAAGAATAAAGATAAAGAGCTGACCAATCATTTAAGTGGGGACTCTTTTTTATGGTTTTATTAGTGATTTATGTTGGTTTGTTTACACTTTGAATGCATGGGAAGGAATAATTACATATAGTTGTTGATAATAATAAAACAAAACTGGTTTGTTAGATTTGTGTCATTGCATGAGTGAGAGATTATTTTGATAAGCAATAAGATTTTTGTGATTTTTTTAACATCAGTTGTGAGAATGAGAACTGAGATATTGATGTATTTGTTGGGATCCTATTTTTCTTATGAGAAATATATATCCTATTTGTTAGGATCCTATTTTTTTTTTACATAGTTGTGCGGCACATCTGCATGTTGTTTCATGCTCCATTTATTGTTCGCGCTTTGTTTCCATCTCGGCTTGAATCACATCCATGCATATATTTAATTATTTATACGTACCTTGAGTTAATGCTAAGACTTGCCTTCTTTACATCTCCTTAATCATATTTTCTCCACTACCATAATAAGATAAATAGGAGGGATGGGCAGCAGATATTATACCTTGGTTGGGGGCAAATTATTACGTATGGAGTCAGGACGTCGTCCAATGACCAATAAAAATGCACCATATCACCCCAAAAGTGTACCGCGCTCGGTACCGAGCGTGATATCGAGCATCAGTACGCTCGGTACCGTGCTTGGAACCAAACGGTACCGGACGGTTCTCCCGTTCGGTGTCCGCACAGAATAATCTCTCTACCTTGGGTGCCTAAAAATTCTATTGTTCCAAATAAATATAATAGATCTAACGTGTACCTATGAAATAAATGATATGATGACAAAAATAAAAATTTATAGTTATGCAAAATAAAAGATATAATTAATAGATAATTTGAAAAGTTGAGTTAGAAACATGCATTTAATACATATTAATAAAATACAGATCCATCCATCAACTTCTTAGAAAAATCAAAACCCTAAATTTAGCAAACATAAATAATAAAAAAAAAAACTTTATAGATGAAGGTGGATCGGATAGTTTCAAAAGACTTTTTCATTGAGGGCGGCAAACATCGTAGGAGAAAACATAAAACGAAAGTAAGCTGATTATTTTGTCATTCTCTACTATTGTTGACCCTTTTCTTGATTAGTTCCTTGTTTTTTGGTTGTGGTAGTCTGGTGGTTTGGGTTATCTGTGCATTTGGATGCCTATTTGTTTGATGGTTTTGGTTGGGGGAATTTTTCATTGGAGGCATTTTTATTTAAAAAAAAAAGACCAACATCTCTTTTTATTCCATTCAAAAAAAGGGAAAGTACAATGGCCCAAGAGATAACCAAACAAGAATACAAAGTTTTGAAGGCAGCCAACCAATAAAAGAAAAAAGCTAACAAAATACAAGAAAGCCGCAAAATATCATAGAAACAATAATGCCAGAGGAACTCAAAAATGCACCATATCACCCCAAAAGTGTACCGCCGGAAAATGCTCAAATTCCGTCGGAAAAAGCCGCCGGAAATGGGTGATTTTCCTGTAGTGTAAAGATCCGCTCAACCAAATAAACTAAGAGAATTAAATCACCAAACATTAAACTCATACAAATTTTCACACAACCTATGATATGAAGGCTTCATTTGGGACAACATTCTTTCTGCTTAGTTTTTCAGATCACAATCATAATTATTTTTTGACTAATATATTTTTGTTGATTTCGATCAAGAGATTTTTATGTTAGAAGTATGCTTTTTACAACAACTTTAAAAAGTTATTTTCTATAACAACTTTATAACCATATTTGCAAAAAACTATAATTGCAGCTGCCGCAAATTAACGGATCACCCTAAAACTTCTTATTTTTGCAAGATTTCAGATGTGTCCCTCTCTTGGGCGGCTTTCTTAGTGGATTTGGTTGTTTTATTGCATTCCTTTCTTTTAGATTGTTTCTTGTAATAGATTGAATCAATGACTCATATGTTTTGTTTTAAATATTATATTTTTAGAGAGCTTATGATTTATTAAAGACTTACAATTCTTTTTTATTTTAACGCATAGGCCCCATGTGTGAGTTTTATCAAAATAAAAAATAAAAAATGTAATTCAACGAATAATCAGGAGTTAATTTTGATCGAAATATTTTAAGTCAGCCAATTTGTTTCTTTGAATATTAACATATTTGTGAATCTCATTCCCAAAGTAAGTAGCATTTAGAATATGCTAATTTTATGTGGTTTGTAACAATGATATTAATGAAATAATTAGTCATGAAATGAAACTAATCACACTTAATTACCAGCTAAATACTCCTTAGTTATGCTACTATATATAGGATAACCTTCTAATAAATGAAGAGTAAATTAAGCACATCAAACTCTTCTTATCTTAAACAAGTGCACACAGCTGCAGCACTGTTGCTCATAACTCATAATGCATGTATAGTTACTCTTCATTAGCGACCAATATGAAATTAACAAATGGAAAGAAAAAGAAGCAATTATACTCTATCACAAAAGAACATTGAAAAAGACACATGAGGCTAAACTAATATATAATCCATCATAATTAGTGATTAATTAATGATCTACTAATTGGCAATGGAAAAAAAATTCCATTTGTGATGAGCATTTTAGTCTTTGAACGATCATTAATTTTATATAGTCTGATTAATTTGAAAAAAAAATATAATATTTTGAGACTAAATTAATCATATATGATTGCCTGTACTGAATAAATTCCATTTTTTTATTAGTTAGTTAAGACAAATGATCATATCTCAAAAGTACTCAGCATGCGCTCATAGCTTGAAGATTAAGAGATAATGCACCTCAAAAGAACTTTCCGCCCCTCTCCATCTTAATATCTAAAATTAGGTTACTCACAAAGCGATAGAGCCACGTTAAAATAATGATGGAAACCAAAGCAGCACGAAGCATCACTGAAAGCAACTGCTTTCTCCAGAAGAAACAGTACAACAGCGGCCAGTGGGAATGTGCATGAGTCGTTTAAGGAGCAAAGGACAAGACTGAGTATACATTCGTTTGGAACAGTTTTCTTACTGTTTTATAAAGTTATTTTTTAGTACAAAATTTTCAGAAAGGAGAAAAAAGTTATCCCAAATGAAACCTTAATCTGTTGGTTGCATGCTTTAACTATCAATCTTGAGTTCTTAGATTCAATGCTTCCGGATGTGTTATGTGTAAGAGTTTGTCTTTAATTGACTCAAAAGTCTTAAGAAAAGGACATGACAAAGTAATCAAAGTCGTGCAATATGGATGACTCGTGAAGATAGATAAGTACTTATAAAATATATGATTAAAGTTTTTAACATAAAAGAACTCCTATTCATCTATCATGATGAATAAAATAGTGGTTGAATTGTTGAGGGATTTTGTCTCCCTAACATCAATTTGAATTTCAACATAATAATTAGTAAAAAGTTGTGGTGATGAATAGCAGAGGAGGAGATCAATTTTGAGGAGTGTTGACTAGCACCGGCGATGCCTTCATCTCACGCAATGGATTGTACTCGCGAAGGAGAGCAATGTCGAGACAAGGACAAGTTGCGAAATTGGAATGAAATAATGAAATAGGTTTAGAAATATCCCTATTGAATTTTGACCATTTGATCTAAAATTAACGGTCCAAGATAAATATTTTTTGAACCGAGCGTTTTTAAAATATGTTCTGATCCACCCGGTTCAGCTATTGAACCATCGGTTCGATGTTACCACTGGTATTTTTGTGTGAATGCGATTTTGATAGGTAACAGAAGCAGTCCACCAATCAATTACCTATTCAGCAGGTTGAACTGGCTAGTCCGATCTAATTTTTAAACCTTCAAGTAACTAGTAAAATGTTACTTCACATGCAATTCATTTTTTTATAGGATATTTTAGGGCCTCTTCTTCATTTATGTCACTAGTGGTAGAAGACAAAGTATTTTACGTTATATATTGCTTCTTTTTTGTTATAGAGAATTTCACCAGAAATTTTAAAGAAGCTTCCTTTTCCATTTCCTTTCACCTGTCACCTCTTTCCTCCACTCAACCTTTGCTTTCCATAATTAAACATCACTACATTCACTTTACATATCCCCTGTCATCATTACGTCTTTCTCCCTCTCTCTGTTTATTTGTGCGAAAAGAGAAAAGCCCAATAAGTCCACATTTGGCCACAGAGGGCGCTGGATTGCTTGCAGGTCCTTGAATGGTAAGTAATTCAGATCTTAGATTGCTTTTTTCAGCTTTCTGATTGTATTTAAGATATCTTAAAAGAGTATTATTAGCTCTGATGATCTGTGAGATCTTTGAAAATTCTTAAATTTTATGCTTTTTGTTCTTGTTTGCTTTTATGTTTTTTGTCTGTTGCTGTAAGAAGTTTGATGTTCTTTCTGTTTTAATAGTAGAGTGGGTTAGTATTGAAATCTTTGCTCATGAACTCTTCTTTCCAATTTAAACTAAACAATGATACAAAAAAATCTGATTTGATTGAGATTCTTTGATTGCAGTATGGTAATTTCTGCATTTGAAAAAGCTCTGTTGTTTTCACTTCATTTCTTTGGTTATTTTTCCTTAGAACATGACCAATCTGATGGATGCTTCAATTGTTAATATCTTCAGCCTGCCATGGAATATTTCCCATCAATGAATATGTAATATACTCAGTGGGACATCAAAATGATATGAATTTTCAGTCATAGAAGAATATAAATGCTTCAGTATCTGATTCAAAAGCTTCTCTTTTAGTATAAAGTGTTCAGTAAACTTCTATGATGAGAGATTTTGCATGGTTGAAGAAGACTTCATTCCTTTAAATGAATCATAATTATAATTGATGGGTCTGAACAATTGTACAGGATTGTCAACTTGTACTAAAAAGGAAACTGATTAATGCTGAATATTATTTGATTGCCTGAATATAATGAATAAAAAATTATGTATATGTGTTACTTAGATTTTGTTTGGAACGGCTTTATTATTATTTCTTAAAGTAATTTTATAGTAAAAAAATAAAAAATTTGTACTAAAAAATTTTAAGAAGCTGTAAGAAAATCGTCCCAAACGAAGCCTTAAATTCTTATCTGTATCATTTATCTATGAAAATCCAGTTTATTCCAATGTTATATATGAAGTGATTTAGGGTCTATGCCTCTATTGTTACCTCTAGGACGCCATAGTAAGGGAGAGAAACTAAAGATGGACTCTGGGTCTTGTTATATATCTATAGCAGTAACTCTGCTTACCTAAGAGGCTAAGATTAGTTTTATTGCTGCTATAAACTTTGGTTATCACAAGTGATTATGTAAAATTACTCCAACTGCAGTAACATTTTTGGTAAGAAAAATTATTCTTTTAATATTTTCTCAAAATAAAGTATTATACTTCTTGTTGGTATACGTGAAAAGGTTGGAATAGCTCAAGTGACCGATAATATTAGAGAGAGTTGCCTTAGTTGGTTTGCTTGCATAAAACTTCAGCCCTTCCGATGACCCGATCAGGGGAGTAGATGTATTAGATTTGACCTATGTTAAGAAATGTAGAGGTAGACATAAAAAGATTTGGTTAGAAATATTAGATATGACCTTTATTTATTAGATTTAAATGAGAATTTGACACTTAATAAAACACCATAGAGTTTTGACAACATGGGCTAGGATTAAACTAATAACATAGAGTATTTGTATATTGAGTGATAGATCTTAATCGGTTGGTTAATCAGTCTGCTTCTTGATGAAATTTCTTTAATGTAGCTTCATAAATTCCTTGAGCAGCACTCTCCACACTTATGCCATATTTGCTTTCTCTGGATTCTTGAAGAAGATTTAGTTTTGATTTTTATAAATTGATGGCTGCCAAACTTAATATCCTATTCATACATAATCTCCTAAACTTATCACTTGAAGTTGCTCCAGGAGTGTCAAAAATTAACACGACCCAAAAACCAACTCAAACCCAACCCGAATTTTTCGAGTTAGGGTCAACCCGAATTCGAAATTGGTTAAGTTCAGGTCCTGATTTTCGACCCGCTTTGAATTCTAGGCCTGGTTCGGGTTGACCCGGAAATCCAAGAATGGCCCGATTTCAACCCAGAATCATGTAGTTCGAGCTTATTTATGGGATTTGGCCGAAGAAGCGCACGAAACAGAGAAAGGTACCTTCAGAGCGAGTGAACTCCCGCCATTGCTTCCGATCAAAATGTTGTAACTTCCGATCCGATCGAAAGGGAAAGTCGTCCAAGGAGCGAAGTCGAACAACAACGAAGGAGCCGGTGACTCCTGCAATCTCTACAGACTACAACAACGACGAAAATGAGAAGATAAAAAAGCAAAACCTAGACGCCTCCAAGTTCACGAAACAGAGAAAATTTCCTTCTCAGTGAGTGAACTCCCGTCGTTGCTTCCGATCAACATGATGTAACTTCCGATATGACCGAAAGTGAACGTCGTCCAAGGAGTGAAGTCGAACAACAACGAAGGAGCCAGTTACTCATGAACACGATTGGAGCTTGGCAGGTCGAGTTCGGGTCCAAAAAACTGACTCGTTTTAAAAAAAAAGGGTCGGATTCAGGTCGGGTCGAATAGTGTCAGAACTTCTGGTTGGTCCCGAACACGACCATAGACATGAATTTAACAGCCCTAAGTTGCTCAATGAAAGGAGAAGAAATTAATGGTTGTACGACATCACTCATTCTTCTACTTTAGGTGCAGAAATGGTGGTTGGAGAAATAGCCAATGGAGTGATCAAAGGTTAGTAATTAGTTTGGAATAATGTCATACAGAGGGATTTCTTTATTGGGTTTTCAGCATTAGCCCTAAAGGGCTGGAAATAATAGCTGAAAGTCAAGGCATTCTTAAGAGTAAATAAACAACAACAACCGGAGTCTTTAAAAGAGTGAGTTTGACTTACGAGGTACCATTCCTTTCTATATGTTTGATGGGCATAGTCAATGGAAGAATTTTGCTTAACTTTAGACATGAAACAAGAGAGAGAGAGAGAGAGAGAGAGAGAGAGAGAGCGAGAATAATAAAAGCAAGATAAGATAAAATATTTTTTTTCTTCTTATTGCTTTTGAACTAAGGTGCAAATATTGCTTTATGTAGCTATAGGTGTAGACGATTCTCTCCAAACCATGTAAGCTATCTTGCGTTTTTTTTCATGGTGCTCTCTTTAAATTATTTTTCTCATTGTCATGATTTCCATTGCTCTTAGGTGTGAGTTTTCTCTGATAATTTCTCCACTTCCATGAAGATTTCAATGATAATCTCCCTCCCAGTGAAAATAGGTCAATTGAGCGAGACAATGTGTGTGTGTGAGAGAGAAAGATTTATCCACATCATTCATCACTCTCTTTTTTCAACACTATTATGTATCATGTACCAAGAGCCCACTCAATCTCCTGCAACCTTTATAAGCGCCACCCATTTTTAATTTTTGCTTGATCATAATTAAAGTAGTTAAGAACCATAGATGTTACAATGCATGAATCACTTTATTACATTCTAACCATCAACTTCGATGCCATTTATTAAGAAAAGCAGAACACTGAGGACCCAAATTAAGCATTTTATATTAGTAGATGAATATTTATCCACCCAGAATTGAGGATAATAGGAACTCTATTTATTGGCTTTAAATTTTTTGTGGATGACACACGACTTTAATAACAAGCTGACCTAGTGAGTTAGGACTAGTGAAAAATGGAGAGCGGAGAGAATAAAAGAAAATTTTATAGTATACTTTAAAGAGTTATAGGTTTCAAACTGGAAAAAAATTCACTGCATAAGCCATAAGGTATAATATAAGGTCCCAAACTATTCCTCATCAACTCTAATTTATAGGATTCTGAGGGCTACATGAAAGACAATATAGAGAAAATGTAAAAAGTACTATACTACAAAGATCACCCATTCAACTCTACACACTACCCTAGACATGTGTTGTCCCTTGATTGATTGCAAATTTCTGTTGATATGTCTCTAGGCAAGCTCATTAGTGCTAAGTATGTGCTGGGAGAGCTCTGTAGTGTGAGCGAGCTTGGTAGTGCAAAGTAGGAGTGGGAAATTCTGCGAGTGGGTTTTGAGGAGGAGGTGCTCGAATGTTTTGCAAGCTGCTGGCGGCCTATGCTGAGCCTTAGATCACTTTGGTGAGAAGGCGAGTAATCTATAATTTGGACAAGATGGGCTCAATAATTGATCAATCACTATAAGGTGAGCTGATAGCTCTTTGGGTTGGCGCTTTCTTGTAGTTGAGTTTGGATGAGGGGTTGGTCGCTTCAGAGAGATCGAGAGAGAGAGAGAGTGTGACATATGATGTCCAAGCATGTGGCGTGTGCTGAATTGTTGACTTGGTATAGAGGTCTTGGTCCCCCCTAGCTTGGGCTAGCTCCTTAGTAAGCTTCAGTGAGTGATCACATTAACTCAAATACTATCAAAGTCTTACCTATCAGCTCTCGGGACCAAATAGGAGACATCTTAACCAAACCATTTACCACAGTTCGTTTTCAATTTCTTCTTTCAAAACTGACGGTTCAGCAACCACCATCAGTTTAAAGGGGGTAATAACAGCATCTCACAAAACAGAGGAAGCGGAGCAGCAAACGATATCAAAACTGTTAAAGATTACAACCTTCTAATCTGCACCATACACGTGTCAAGTCTAAAGTTACCTCAGCTGCTTTCATTCTCTACAAAAGGCTTAATACTGTGCAAGAAATGAAATATCCTCCGTGCAAAAGTTGTGTCTTTGTAGCCTTTAGTTCTATTGTCATTCGCTTTATTCCTTGTCATTAAGGGTTCTCTTGGGACGGCTTTATTACTGATTCTTAAAATAATTTTTTATTATAAAAATTTTAATTTTTATATTAAAAAGTTGTTTTAAGAAACAAAAATATAATCGTCCCAAATAAAGCCTACATCACTATGTTTTCTTCATCTTGACTTCACTTCCTATATTACTATTCATCCATGCTCAAAATCATGAAAGTTATTGTATGAAAGTAAATAAATCATTATTACTATGTCTCTTTTTATGTTAATTATGAAAATGTACTGAAAAAAGCCTAAAAGTAAATCGTTCATGACCTTTTTTTCTTCCATCATCAAACTAGATTAGGGAGGACAAAGTTAAAGAGGTTAATTAATGGCTTTATAAACCATATTCATGTTGGAAGATTGGCATTGTGATTAGCTTTTTGCACCCAATTATCATCTGATTGAATGCATTAACATAACTGTAACGCACAGATATGATTATGTTCGCCATCAGCTCTCATAATTTGAAACTTCAGGAACTATTTGGATTGATATTGCATTAATGTTGGAGGAAGATCATTTGACATGAATAAAGCTTTTTACTCTGTAAAAGAAGATTAATTTATTCTGAAGGCAAGAAAGGTATTAATTAATCCTATTATGTTGACAAAGTGAATAAGAACATTTTCATCTGATTAGTTCTACATCTCAATCCAGCTAACAGGCAAGCCTGATGAATCCACCCAGCTGCCATTCCTCTTCCAGCAAAATCCAAGATGAGTTACATATGAATTCACTCAAGACTGATCAATCAGCAGATAACAGCTCTAATATCACAGGCCAAATCGCTTGCTCCCCCTCCATCTCCACCCAAACTCCCCATTCCATGTCACTCTCGCTTTCCCTCTGCCTCCCCATCAACCATGACTCCCCTTCCAGCACTGTTGAAAGCAGCAACGAAGCCCATAGACGAAGAATGTTCACATGCAATTACTGCCTTCGCAAGTTCTTCAGCTCCCAAGCTCTCGGCGGCCACCAGAACGCCCATAAGAGGGAGAGAACATTGGCAAAGCGTGTAACTACAGCTGAACAGTTCACTCATACTATTGTAAGCATGGCTTCATTTCCCCTTCATGGTGGTCTGCAGGCTCATGGCTCGTTGCATCAAGGTTTCTTTGGGACGCAGGAGATGAGAAGAAGTGGGATGTTTGAACAAGGTTTGTTTGAAGGAATTCCTGCGTTAATGGAAGAAGAGGAGGTGGGGGTGATATGGCCTGGGAGTTTCAGGCAGAAAGTGGTTCCTGTTTCTGAGTTGAATTATGGGGAGAAGGAAGCAGGGGAGGTTGATGAGCCTGATCTCACTCTAAGGCTCTGAATGAAACGTATAAATTGATTTGCTTCAGAATGTAGTGATGCTTCGTTTGGGACGTCCCAAGCGAAGTCTTAGAATATGAGCAGGTATTGCTACGAGGTTTTATCCTCTGCTTGTTTTTTGCTTGGCTGTTGTGCCTAGCTAGTCTTGTTTGTGGAGAAAAACACTGGAGATTGGTGCTAATTTTTACGTAGAATTATATGGATAGTATTTGGCTTGGGCTTATAAGTAGGCAATGTAGGGGACTGTTGATTTTATTACATATGCATTGTAGATGTGATACAAAAGCAAATGGCCATTTTTCTTTTGATAAAAACTGCTTTGGAGTTGTTTTATCATCTTAAAAGACAAAAGACAAAAGGGTACTCAACCATTCTTTTTCTTTAATCTCATATAAATTGCTCATGCTTTATTAAAAAAGTATTAATAATTTCAACAAGTTAAAAATAAAGAAATTGATTCAATAACTATAATTAAAAGAATTAAAAAATCAAGATAAAACTCATTTAGGAGCTATTTGATTTGTGGGGCTTATAAAAGAAAAAAAAGGGAGCTATTTGATTTGTTGAAAAGAAAAAATGTTGAGTAAAAAGAACACAAGGTATTTAAAATGATTGAATTTGAAATATTCTAGAATTATTTGATTGGGTGTAAAGTAAATACGTGATATTATTTTTTTTGTGTTTGATTTTAAGCAAAATGAATTCTATGTAAAGTTCGATGATCTGGTTTGACGATGCGACTGATAATATTGGGAGTGTCTGAAAATTAGTCTGAGGGGTGAGGGCCGACAACTGTGGCTGAGAGGTGGTGGCTGAGTGGAGGCTGGTGGCAATGCTTGTTGGCTGCGGTCAGAAGCTGCTAACGACAATTAAAGGTGCGATGGCACTTGGCAGCAATGCTTAACGACGAGCAGCAATGGCGTTGCAGGTGACGGTGGAAGTGACAAGTGGGGTATTTAGAAATATGTCAAAAAGGTCAAATTTTAAAATCACAAAAAAATAACTAAAAGATAAGTTTTAAATATATTACACTTTTACACTGCATGTCAAAAGGATTTTAATACCTCTATAAGACAACAAACCAACCAACCACTTAATTAAACAACTTGGGAAGACTTCTTACTGTTTTATAAAGCTATTTTTTTAGCTTTCTTACTGCTTTATGAAACAACCAAAGAGATTTGGGCAATGCCGATATACATACTCTAATTTTACAAAATAATATCAACGGTAGATTGATATTAGATTGCTTCATTAAAATTATATGAGTACTTAAAAGTTCTATTGTGCCATGACAATTCTTTACAACCACTTCGCTCTTATAGAATTAAATCAATTAACATAATTTTAAGCATTTGCTCCTTATGCTAATTATGGAGAGAAGCAGTAATTCGTTCAACTTTTTATGGTTGTTCGTGTTGATTTTAAAATGTTGTGTGGCAATTTTCTTCATCACATCCCTCTTCTCTTTGTTGACAATATTTATCATATTATTGCTTGATATGATACATCATAAATGCATCTTTGTATGATCCTCTATCTATTTTGGTTTTTCCTACTTAAATTCTTGAAAATACTACCACTACATCCACTCCAATGGCCATCCAACACCTTCTAAGAATATGGATCTCTACATAATCATTCTTAGTGTACTTGTAAGCTAACTAAATTATCAACTTTTATTTACTCATCTTATTCTCATGTTTTTACATCTTTTCCTAACTCCATTCATAACTTCTAAGCTCTAGTCCTATAAAGAGGATGTTATTGATCCACTTTAATAATAGGTTATGACTAACTCTTTGTTTTTAATAGAATAAATACTTGAAAATTATAGCATCTATCATCAAGTAAAAGTATACTAAATTCTCATCGGGTATGTAAGATCAATACTGAAGCATATGAATTTGTTGAGCAATATAAAGCATGATTGGTTGCTAAAAGGTACTCTCAGTAGTATAGTATCGATTATAAGGAGACTCATAATTTCAATGTATAAATGCCTATTGTTTATACTCTTATTATTGTAGTCTTAATCCTCTAGTGACATATTTCTTAAATAAATGTAGAGAACAACACCTTCTTGAATGATGATCTTCAAGAGCATGATTACATGTTTCCCCCACTTGGCATTTCTCATAACCCTTGTGGAGTTTGCAAACATAAAAATGCATTATGTACTCACAAATAGCCGCCTTATGCTTGGTTTGAGAGGTTATCTATTATGCTTAACTTCACTTGGGTTTCATCTTAGTGACCACGGCTCTACAACTTTGCTTAAGCACTTCTACTAGATATTTCAAAACTTTTTATATATAAAAAGTATGATTATTGTATTGTTGGAATTCGAATTAACTTCTTACCTTGAAATAAAAGATCTAAATCAAATATGTTATTTTTTTTTTGTATTTAACAAACTCATTCTTCTAATGGCTATCTTATACCACTATCTAAAAAATGTAATAGATACTAGGTGCGCTCATCTTATTGATATTAGGCCTAATTAGTCCACTTGATGGCACATATTTGATTGTCCGCGTCCGGCAGTTCTATGTCGCAGGCGTCCCGAGGCCATGTCGCGTCTGCAGCGTCCGCGGTTTGGATCGGGTTGACCCGAAACCGAAGTGGGTCCGGTTCGGGTCCAGAAATCGACCAGTTTGCAAAATCGGGTCGGGTCGACCCTAACCCGAATAGTGCCGGGCAGTTTCGGGTTCGACCCGAACCCGACTCGTAACCCAAAATTGACACCCCTACTTATCGCTTATTTCTAACTTCTTCTCTATAGAATATAAGCTTGTTTACGAAATGTCATATACTTTTACATTTTGTGCTTCTTAGTAGGTAAAGTATCAATGCTTCTTGTCGCAACATATTGAGTTTGTTAGGAATTGTTAGAGTTATTTAGATTTATTCACTATCATATAACTATTAAAACGTGTCTAATATTTTTAGCAGAAATCTATGGCCATTATTATTAAAATATATTTGTCGGCCTTGATTTTGTTCGTGTGTTTTTCCCTCGAGCGCATTTAAGTGAGCTAATTGAGCCTTGTCGTGCCTAATTTGATTCAAATTGATGTCGATATAGGTTCAATTGCGTCGATCAAGTTTAATTTCGTCAAATTGACTTGATCAGACCTAGGGGTGTCAATATTTGACCGCCCGACTTGAAAATTTCGAGTTTGGGTTGACCCAAACCCGAACCGGGTCGTGTTCGGGTTGGGGGTTCAAACCGTTTCAAAAAACTGGTCGGGTTCAGATTGACCTGAGAACCCAAAAATTACCTAGAATGACTCGACTGTCTGGTCTGCCCGCTCTGCTAGCGTCGCTATGCTCGAGTGCATCGAAGCAGTTGACCGAGGTCTTCGCTTGATATCCACGATCTCCAGCGGCCGTATTTATACGGAGACCCTATTCGCTTGTTTTCGAAAGATTGAAGCGAGAGATGAAAAATGGCGGGCTTAGTATTCGTGCTTTACCCCTGAGCATCCTTCGGATCGAAGCTGGAAACTCTTTCGAGACTAGAAGATAGAGCTTCTCCATTCGGTGATTTCTCGCACTCCAGTATCCTCTCGCTCCGCTTTTCTTCCTCACGCGAGGAAGACAGATAGCCTCAGCCAAAAACCCCTCTTCATCGCTCTCGATCTCTTGCCCTAACCGAGCCCCCTACATTCCTTCGTTTCTCTCGTGCAAACAAAACAGGGCCGAACAGAGCAGCTCTTACTCTTACAGTTCCTCACAAATAGCCTTCCATCAGCCGTCGTCAGTCTGGTAGTAGATCCTGCCACTATTCGGAAGCCCCTCGTCCCGCCGAATTCACGCTTCCACCAGCAGGTACCCTTTTTCTCCCCCACCTGATCCCCATCTTCTCTCTCTGTCTCCATGTCCTTCTTTCCCTCTATCTCTGCTATTCTGAATCACTCCAAATGTTTTGGTTCTTACACAACACAATTATGCTCTAATGACATCGTCTCTGCATCGTCTCTTCTATATTTGGCAATTGGCATTATGTTTAGATTCTTACACAATGCAATTATGCTCTGATGACATCAACTCTGCATTTTCTCTTGTGCATTTTGCATCTAGGTGTCAGTGAAGCAAAATCCATTATTGCATTCTTACACATGATTCTTTATATACACTATTTTGCTGTTTGAATGTGGAAAGTCATTATAAGACATTATAATTATTGATTTTGTTGTCAGCAAGGTCGTGGATATATACAGCAGTTTTGATTGAAATCCATATCAATTCTTTATTTGGTAAATTTTAATCAAATTTGTCAAAATTTTGTTTTACAAATTTATGCAAATGTACATTAAATACAGCTTTTATGTTTTTCTACATGTTAATATTTTTTTTATCCGGTTGGTGCTGTTCACAGATAGAAGATGGCTGGTGCTGACAACTTTCAGCCCCTGGTTTGCGACAATGGAACTGGGATGGTTAAGGTATGCATGACTCTTCATATTCAATTCTTCGAGTTGTTTTGTTTTTATTGGAAACTTCTTTTGATGAAGATGTCTCATAACCACCTTGAATTGGTAAAGCTATTTCACATATATCAAATCATGGACACAAAAAAATGATTGGTCTCCTGAATTGTTTTCTTAAAATGCATTTCAAAATTCCTAATTGTGCTTATTATATCCATGAACTATTATTGAACTTACTGATCTAGGCTGGATTTGCCGGAGATGATGCCCCAAGAGCTGTTTTCCCAAATATTATTGTAGGTCGCCCACGTCCCAGTACTTGCGTGTTGGTCGGAATGGGGCAGAAAGATGCATATTTTGGGGATGAATCTCAATCCAAGAGTGGTATTTTAACTCTTAAATACCCCACTGAGCATGGGATTGTAAGCAACTGGGACGATATGGAGAAGATCTGGTACCATACATTCTATAATGAACTTCGTGTTGCACCAGAAGAACATCCAATTCTCCTCACCGAAGCTCCCTTGAACCCCAAAGCCAATCGTGAAAAGATGACTCAAATTATGTTTGAGACATTCAACACTCCAGCCATGTATGTTGCCATTCAGGCTGTTCTGTCCCTATATGCTAGTGGCCAGACAATAGGCAAGCAAATATATGATTATTGAGTCTGTAAGTCCAAAAGAAAATGTTTAGCAACGACGATTATCTTGTCAAATTCTTATGTTTCTAGGTATTGTGCTGGACTCGGGTGATGGTGTGAGCCACACTGTTCAGATCTATGAGCAGGGGCGGAACCCCATGGCTGTTAGGGGGGGCAATTGCCCCCCCCCCTCAAAACATTTTAAAAAATTTATTTATATGATTTTTTTAGGTAATTTACTCATTTTCATTTATTTTTTAGTCTTTATTACAAGAATTTTTAGGCAATTGCCCCCCCCTAAAAATTTGAAAATACTATTGTCTTTAGGTAATTGCCCCCAACAGGTCGAACCCTGCCATGGGACACTGCCCCCTTAGACCCCCGACATATATGTCTTATAAGTTTGCCCCCCCTAAAAAAGGGCTGGTTCCGCCCCTGACTATGAGCTCCCTGATGGGCAGGTTATAACCATTGGTTCTGAGCGGTTCGGTTGCCCTGATGTCCTCTTCCAACCATCTATGATAGGGATGGAAGAAGCTGGCATTCATGAGATCACATACAACTCGATCATGAACTGTGATGTGGATATCAGAAAGGATTTGTATGGAAACATAGTGCTTAGTGGTGGATCTACCATGTTTGCTGGCATTGCTGACAGGATGAGCAAGGAGATCTCTGCATTAGCACCGACCATCATGAAGATCAAGGTGGTGGCTCCCCCCGAAAGGAAGTATAGTGTTTGGATTGGAGGTTCCATCTTCGCATCTCTTAGCACTTTCCAACAGGTATTTTATCTCAGCTCATTAATTTAGTGCTTATCATTGTTACAAATGTTCTTACAGCTGATCATCCCAAGTTACCGCTTCTTTACTTGTGTAACAAACAAATATACAGTGTAGATATTTTTGATTTTGTAGAGATGCACGAGATCATTTGTAAGAAAATAGATATATATTCTTACTTTTTGAAACTCCTTAGGACAGTGTAAAATTATCACAATGCCATATGGTGTGTTATTCAATGCTTTGCAGACTTAACTTGTTTAATCTAGAATGAAGTTTATGATAAAAAGGCTATATATTATTATAGTGCTCACACTGAAAAAAATTCTAAAATTCACCATTATTACTACATTTTTATCCATACAATAACACATCATATGGCATTGTGATGAATTCACACTGGTCGAAGGAGTTTCAAAATGTAAGATTATATATCTATTTTCTTACAAATGATCTCATGCATCTCTTCAAAATCAAAAAATATCTACATGTTTGCGTATGCAGATCTGGACCAGCGGGGATTGATGCCCCCGACGCTCCACCTTGGATCTGTGCATGCATAACAAGCTTGCCATAGTGTGCTAGTTTGTGGCGTCAGCATGAACTTCTAATTAAAATTCCTCATTTGCCTGGGATCTGTTAGTCGATATAGTCTGTCCTTTGTCAAAAAGCTTTCTATATGTTTATGAAGTCTATCATTTTTTTTTGCTGGGATGAAAAAAATCACTGCTATCTGTGATTGCAGATGTGGATTTCTAAGACAGAGTATGATGAGTCTGGGCCATCAATTGTGCACAGGAAGTGCTTCTAATCTTCCAGGATTATGTTTGGAAATACTTGAGTTTGCAAGCAAACCTAACCACAATTGGTGGAAACAGTGAGTAAAACTGCTATTTACAGCAGAAAAATAGCAAAATACAGCAGGTTTCTTGGGAAAAATAGAGGAAAAACTAATAGAAAATGAAATATTCCACTAGTAGTTGTAGGAAAACAACAAATGATACAAGTTTTTTCAATTCGAGAGAAAGAAATAGCTCTTCAAATCTCTAGCCAATTCTAGAGCCCAAAAGAAAACTCTAGATCCCAAATCGGATTTCATATTCAAGATACTAACAAGAAAGACTAATTAAAGCAAAAGAAAAATTAATTAATATCTAAATAGTTCCTCATTCAAAATTTCCGCTCCCAAACTTTGTTTAATTTAAAGCCATGGGGCCCACCATTCTGCCGCCCACCCCTTCTTGTCCACCTCATCTTTGGACCGACGGGTGTAGACATGAATCGGACCAGGCTGGGACTGTTCAAGTCTAACAGATCATGATTGGGGATTATAGACCGAGCAGCTTATAAAAAACACCTGGTTTTGGGTTCAATAAGGTTTTTAACTTTTTTTTTTTTAAGTTTTTCCACACTCATTTCCTCCAAGTCTTCATATTCTTTTTTCTGGCTGTCTGAAATGATTTCACATGATCTTTTACTTTTTTCCACACTCATTTCCTCCAAGTCTTCATATTCTTTTTTCTGGCTGTCTGAAATGATTTCACATGATCAGTTAATGCTGCACTTGAGAAATAAGGACTATGCTGGACTAATGGTTTTTCATCACAGATTTAACAGATATTTTTACTCACATGCTTTCTCAATTAAAATTATTATGTCATAATATTTGAGGATAACTGGAATGATAATAGCTACACATTTAGCTATAATTCTAAAAATGATTACTTTCTTGCCAACCATTTAACATTAAATGCCCCTATATGAAACAATATGAAAAAGAAATTAAATTATTAAAATGAATGTTTGATAAAATAAAGTTAAATAAGAACATTAAGGAATATTTATATTTGAGAAATGCGAAGAGTGACAATCATAAAAGATAAGATGATTGAAAAAATATCTAAGTGATTTGATCATGTTGGGCATGTAGATAAGTTTATATTGATAAAAAATATTCAAAATAATTTATAAATTTACTGTCTCCCTTGGAAGAACTCCATCAACTCAGCTCGACAGAATCCCATCTGTCCTTTGAGATCATCAACAACATGATAAAGATCGATGATTCAATGCAGCACAACCACCTTATTCTCTCATCACACATTGTTTTCTACACACAGGCATGAAGAAAGGCCTATTGAGTGATTTAATTAGAATTTTAAGTGAGAGGGAACCAAAAGATTTGTCTAAAGTTTAGAAGGATTAAGAATAAATATGTTTTCAAATTAGCATAATCAACAGTAGGGTGTTGGGAATAGAGAGCTTTCCAGAAAAGCTGGAGGGATAGTTTTCTATCATTATTTATTTATTTTTGGTTTTCTCATTTCTAAGAGGAATGGATTTAATAGAATGATGTGATTCAGTAGAGTAGATGGAAAGAGAGAGGTCCAAAGCATTTTTAGTTATGATCTTACAAAGAGTATGGTTCATATAACAAAACTATTGTTTGTACGTAACAATAATGCAAAAAAAATATAAATAAAAAACAACCTAATTCATCTTAAAATTTGTAAATTTATATGTGTGGAATCTGATTGTGTTGATCAATCGGGTTGTTCTATTGCCTCGGATCTCAAGTCTCTCGCGCTTGCTGAGGGGTGTGGGGGTTTACCCCCTACTTGGGTTTGAGTTTACCACTGGAGCTACGTACCTGAGCGTCTCAGTACAATGTTCTTGAGTGCCTCATCATTAAACGACAGAGAGCAGAGCACTACAGCGGTTTATATACGATGCCGCAGCGGATCAAGTCAGAGGTTCAAGCGCTACAACATTCCAAACTGGTGCCGCAATGCTGCAAGAATAATTTGACGATTTTCTTTTTCATTTTTCTGAAGGGTTGCGTCCCTTGGGGTTATTTACTTGACTTTCTCTTATATTTTAGGTGGTTAGTCATTGAGAATGATATGCGTGAGAAGAGAAGCAAGGAGAGAGCGAGTGAGAAGAGAGATATGTATTTATTTCTCCCAATTTTTATAGTAGATTTCTTGATGTGACGTGTCTCCGTAGTTTTTTCCCCTATGTTGAAATTTTTCACGTTAAATATTGGTATCCTTTATTTATTTTTACGTTCTTGTTTGTCTCATCGTTGTGGTGTTCAATCCTCCTCATCCCCAACATAAACTAGTAATAGGATCACTGACAGAGAAGAGTTCACTTTATTAAAAAATTAGTATGATATCAGAGTGGCAATTCACATATAATGTAATCATAAAGCTCTAATTAAATTTATATAAATATGCATCCTATGAGTCTAATCCTTTTGTAGCCACCACAAAATCCCTATTTTTTTTGTCATAATTAATTTCTTTATGGGTAGTTTAGAGCTTTGAAGATTTTCATTCGCATGTGTTCTCTCTGGTTGCCTTCAGTACACAACAATAATCAACCATGCCTTTGTTTGTACCAATTAGACGTTTGAAAACGCAACCTCAAAAGCTGAGGACGCAAGTGGGGACAGTTCAATGTAAATTATTCTTCTATCGGAGAAAGACTTGGCATTACTTTGAAAGAAATGCAAAATCAAAGCATTTTGAATTTTCTTTTCGCACTTAGCACATTATATTACTAAGGTAGACAACACAAATAAGCATAAAATTTCTTTGCAAGAATGTTGTGCATTGATAATCCTTAGGCACAAAAAATTCTTCGTGATTCCCAAAATAATGAGTTGGGGCTAATGCATTGAGAAACTTTTATGTACGTGCAACTCTGGGCCTTATCCTTGTTAACTAGCACCTTTGAGAATTTGCAAATCGGGCATTATCACGAGAGCTTCTCCTATTAACATAATCCTCCTCTCAAGTACCACCAGCCCTAAAGTTTAAGCCATAAAATGATTATATTTGCTCAATTTGTTTCTTATGAAAAATACTTAGCACCTGTTCGGATGAATGGCGATGGCTTATTCAGCTTTGATCATGACCGATTGGGCGTCTAGATGGGCGGATTTCGTTGTGGATGCTCACCAAGATATCTAGGAATGACGGTTGATAAAGTAAAAGAAGCAATAGTCGAATACAGAATGAGTTGGCTAGGTCAGGAAAAGGGAAAAAATACCTAGGATCCGTTCGGATGAATGACGATGAAGGATTCAACGTTGAATACAGATTTGGAGGCTGCGGCGGATTCTGCCGCAGGTTCGATGTTGGGACGGCCAGATTCGGCAATGGATGCTCACCAAATGGAGATCTAGGATGACGGTCGATGAAGCGAAGAAGTAATACTAAATGAGTTGGTTAGATCAAGAAAGAGAAATAATAGGTGAGATTTTAGCAGCAGTGAAAACTGCTACTAATACTTATCTATAATGGTGGTTTTCAAACCGCTGTTATAAATTGCTGCGAAAATATTAAGTTTTCTATAATGAAAATAAATTCATTATTTCCTATAATATTTGCTTTGCGGTGCTCGAGGGGCTACAATCAGACAACTTCATGGCATTTGCAGATATTGGGATATTATATACTATCTAATAAACTTTGTTCATTATTAATGGAAAATAAACTTTGTTAACCTCTCCTGATATCCAAGACATAAAGGTAGATAGCTCCTTCAAATCAATAGATATAACAAAACAATTTTTTGTTGACACTAAGTTGCTCTTCAAACTCTGCACCCTTGGTGCTCTCCCCATGAGGATTCAAGCACATTTTCTTCTTATCTCTAATATAGCTTCATAACCCATAACTGTAGTGATGTTGTAGCTCTAAGTAAATTGTGTTGGGCCTTGCAATCTTCTTCAAGGCATTGTACTCATACTGAGCTATATCCTTGTTCAACACTCTCCATATTTTCTCCCTTGCTAGCCTATCTCGTACGTATCTAAAGAATCCTTCCTTATCCTAAACCACGTGAAGCATGTATGTGAAAATAGCACAATATTTATCAGTGTATACAATTTACAAGGAAATAATATTAAAACTTTCACATATTACACTCCAAAAAAGCCCTCTTTATGTCAACAATTTTGAAGATTTTATTCCCGTCTTAGTTATCACTTATGCATAATATTTATGCTCATTTTCTATGATTCTTCATCAAATATGAACTCCCCAAAGTTTAGATCAATGAGCCAATCAATCTCTATAGTTTCAAAAATTATAGTATTTTTGTCACTGTTAATTATAATTAAGAACTCATCAATCTTAGCAATCCTCAATAATAGTTGATGAACTAGGGTACCCAAAAAATTGTATCTTAGGAGTTCTGAAAATTTGGCCAAAGGGCCATCTTTGGGCTTTATTAAAGTGGTCATTAGTCTCAAACTATTTACCACTTTATTCATACTCTTGTATATAACTTGAGCATTATAGTGCCTCCCAATTGGTACCACTAAATTAGACATTTGCATAGGAACTAATGTAACATGAGTTAATTCAAGGTTGAGTAAACAATACTTGAACATGTATAGAATAATTATAGAAATTCTTCAAACATGATTGAACCTTCTTTGAAGCATAGTTCAAAGATTTTCAATCACGATTTTAAGTATTTTTTAATAGTATTGAAGCACGATCCAAACTTAGTTTGAAGCATAGTTTGAAGATAATCAATCATAGTTTCAAGCATTTTTGAAAATGATTGGTTATGGTTTCAAGCATTTTTGAAAATGATTGTTTATGATTTCAAGCATCTGCGAATAGGATCAAAGCCCAGTTCAATGTTATTTTGAAACATGGTTTGAAGATGATCGATCATAGTTTCAAATATCTTCAAGCATCTTTGAAGATTATCAAAGCATGATCTGAAGTAGGTTCGAAGCATGTTTTGAAGCATGTTTTGAAAGATATCCAATCATGATTTTCAAGCATCTTCAAAGATGAACAATCATGATCAAAGCTTTAGCGTTTAGGGCTTCTAGTAGGTTATCTAAATATGAATATGAATTAATTATTATTTTGAAGATATTCCTAGCTAGTAGGTAATATGATGTCTAAAGTTATTCTCACTTCAAAATATCTACATACATTAGGGTTTAGGATTTATAGTGGATCACATCCTTCATCTCGTAGTAGGTAATATTAATTTTGAAGTATCTTCAACCAATTTTGCAGCTTTTTTTATATTATTGTTGATACTGGGTACAATAAATACTTCAAAAATCTCATTATATTCATGCTTTAATAGCTTTGCAAATTATTAAACATTTTAATACATTAATCAATCATTTATCATTACATATATATTTTGTAACTTAAAGTAACCAAATGGGCCCTTATATATATTTGTTCATATAAAAATAACAACGACGTCAATTGTATCATATTACAATAGTTTTGCGTTCTAGTCATGCTTTTTTTAATAATGTGATTAATGATCACATCACTAATTATATAATTAAGAAAAGAAAACGCGCCTATTATTTATATTTTTAAGTTTGTAATCATTTTATTGTTTGTTTTTACAGTGATTCTACAAAATCCTTAAAATAATTTGAAGTACCTATAATCTTTTTTTTTTAAATAATATGACTAAAAGTGACATTATTGATGACATTTGTTTAAAATAAAAAAAAAACCATTTTATTCACAATTTTTTTCAAGAGTGTGGTTATTGATGATATTTCTAAAAATCTATTTCTAACTAAAAGTGACTATTTAATCAATATTTTAGAAAAATTATGAGTAAAATTTTTAATCAAAATAACAATAATCACACAATTTCAAAAAGTTTGACTGAAGTAACACAAACCCTAAACTGATTTCCTCCTTTATTCGTTTGATCCCAAAGAAATCAATAATTATGAAACCAACCAATAATTTTCTCTCATAATTGCATCTAACAAGAAAGGCAATAAGACAAGCATGCCCATGCCAACTACTAGCCTAGACCCTTATATCTAAGGCTAATAAAAGTTTATGAAAAAAAATTTAGTCAAAATATTTTTGATAAAATTTTAATTAGGATGAATTTTAAAATTTTTTCTTTTGTTTAACACAACGTACTATAATATATAAAAAATAAATCAAATTTTTGTTTAAATTTATTTTAAAATTAATTTAATAATTTTAACATATATATTGATTCTAATTACTTGAAAATTTTCAAAATATCCTCTCTATTATTATTATTATTATTATTATTTATTTTTAGATGAAAAAAATTTAAAATAAATATTTCCAAATATAAAAAAATATGCTTAAATGTAATTACTTTTTTTTATTTATAAATGTAGAACACCTTTTTCGCCTATTTGCGCATTCACGATGTAAAACCAATAATGATGCGCATCGTCCATTCCCCTTAATGAAACATTTCCCTACTCACAGTCACTTGACCTTCTCTCCCTAAAAAAAAAAATTCATTATATAAACATCTTAATATATTTTTAACACTAACCTTAAGCAAATAAAAAATTATACTCAATCATGTATTAAATAATATGTAAATTTATCTTATCTCAAATATATCTATTATATTTAATTTTAGGGGGGGCAATTAGGTCATAAGTTTCTTTGGAACGATTTTTTAGTTGTTAAAACAAGCTTTAATATAAAAATTTAACATTGAACCAAATGTCACTCCGTTTGAACGACTTCTTATTGCTCTAAACTTTAGTTAAAATTATATTAATTAATAAAAATGCTTATTAAATTAAATATTGAATCTTGACGTGTGATGAGTTGTCTTAGCTCTTGGAACGACTTTCTATTTATGGGTGTCATTCGGTCAGTAGGTCGAGTCGGGTCGAACACGAA
>NW_021319552.1:1591653-1594118 GCF_001605985.2 Dendrobium catenatum
ACGAATTGACCCGGCTCTAAACGGGTCAACCCGAACTCGACCCGTTTTTGTAAACAGGTCGACTTTTTCAACCAAGACCCGACTCGAGCGAGTTGCCGGGTTGACATGACCCGACCCGTATTAAAAAAAAAATTCAAACACTGGTTCGGGACGCAGTAGGGTTTGTTCGGGACTCGGGAGTCTTCGGGACGCGCACGGCGCACAGGCTACAGCGGCTAAGCCGCCTGAGCAACAGGGCCGGTTCGGTCCAGACTCGCCAGGGCCGGTTCGATCCGGACTCGCGGCAGGGTAGGCACGCACGCGGCAGCGCCGGTGCCGCAGGGCAGGGCCGGTTCACACGCACGCAGCAGCGGCAGGTCAGGCACCGAGGCACGCACGTGCGAGACTCGATCGTTCGGGATGCTATAGTCTCGAGCTTTGGGACGCGCAGGCATCGACGCGACTTGGCAGCTCATAGATGACGCGTCGGGCAGGGCACTGGATGCTTTGGGCAGGGCGGGTAGCATACCCAAACCCAGATTTTCGGGTTTCCGGGTAAACCTGAACCCGACCCGTTTTTTGAAACGAGTTAGTTTATTGAACCCGAACCCGACCTGTTTCACAAACGGGTCGACCCGAATCCGGATTTTTCCGGGTCGGGTTTCGGGTCATGTCACAAATTAACACCCCTATTCTTATTACTTCAAATTTAAAATATGTTAATTGATAGTTAAAACTCCCAATCAAAAGACCACGCTAATATGTGTTTATTCCTTCATCTTTTTTTGGGAATTGAAAATTTTTTGGGAATTTGTTTATTCCTTCCTCTAACAACACATATCTTATTTTCTCTCTCTAGTCTTTTGTTTCTTTTCTTTCTCTCTCTTGTTTGAGCGTATCCCCACAGATTTTGACTTCGCGAGGCCCGAAATCATTACTCAATTATTGACTGCATGAACAATGCATGGAAAACACGTGGCAACACTTCATTGGCTCCTTTAACAGCCGACAACTAACACCCCCTTGCTTACAAGCTTTTAACAGCCGAAAGATCCCTCCTTCTCTTTCTCCCACGTGGGACTGCCGGCGAGATATTAAGCCGTGTTTATACGTAGAAAATCGAAATTAAATATTAATTAATACTAAGATTATAAAATATTTTACTAATACTCAAAATTATTTTAAGCAAAGTATCCTCAAATTAAATATTTTTTTTATTTTAAATAAATTAAATTCAAATCATTAAAAAGCAAATTTCAAAATTAATTATAGGCAAATCATGAAAGGGATCCCATTTAATAGTTTTTAATTAAGAGAAAATACATCCAAATTCATTATGTATGGAGATTTAAGTTATTTGAATATAACTTTTATAGAAAAATTATAATGTATGAATTTTAATTCTCGAGTGAATGAAGATGTGGCCGTCCTCATAATAAGGAAAACGACTTGAGCTTATGGTTTACAAAAGTGTCTAATTAATTTCTATCAGTGTGATATGGCTTCTCTTATTAGTATTCCTCACCTACCGAGTCAACACGAATAGGATATCTTCATAGAAATTTTGGAGAGGAAATTTTTTTGGGATTGCGATCTAATTCATAGTGCATTGATTGAAAGTAAACTTGAGAATTTTTTGGACTGGGTTTAAGCACTTGTTATATGAAAAAAAATTCATTTCAGTTGTAACTATTTTAAAAATTTTCAGATAAAAATTTATGTCATTTTATTCTAACTATACATACATCCACACGTCAGAAGAGAGGATATTTAAACCATTAATAACATAAAAATCAAAACTATGGTGTACTAAATAAAGGAAATCTAATTATACATATTAACATATGCATAAGTAAAAAAGATATAATATATCAAAATTATGTGTACAAATTAAATAAAGAAAATCTAAGTATACACATGCATGTATAAAAAAATGCTTATTATAAAAACTAGATGTACATATAAGATGATTATTTATTATCAAGATGAAATCAAATAGAATTTTCACTGGTGCCACTCATAAATGATGTAGTTATACTATTGTGGTTATAGTGATAAACCACAATACAGATGAGTACTCTGAAAAATTTTTATCTGTGAGTGAATTTTTTGCTTTTATAATCTTATATGAAATCATTTTTCGAGAGGATATGCCATGAAAAATCGCAAGCATGACTTCAAAATTTAGAAGACGAGCATCTATATATAGAGACAAAATAACATTTGAGAAAGGAAGGCATTGATTCTACAATTCATGTAAGATTCATGCAGATCGATGAGTTGACATTAAAGTGGTTTGTCAGAACCTTCATCTTGTTCGAAGTAATATTCTAAAAGATCCCAAATAATTATTATTATCACACCCTAGTATATCAAGCCTATAACTATTGCACGTTTTTATTCGATCACATTCTTTTACAAATGATATAAGAGCTAATGGTTTAAGTACGTACAATTTATGGCTCCCATAATTATTGCTTATTTAA
>NW_021319552.1:1594218-1597703 GCF_001605985.2 Dendrobium catenatum
CTATTGCTATTTTTTACTTTAAATTGTATTCAATCTACTTCAAGCCAAAAATAAAATAATCACATACATTTATTTTACACTCACTAAAATAATTCTAAAACATTTCAAATACAATGTATTCATTTCACATCACATTCCTTTTTCAGCTAACAAAGCATGCCCTTTGTAATAAATATCAACTTCAATAGCAATTAAAAAAGTGCGCATTTATTTATAGAATGAAGCTTTATTTTATAAAAATGACCATTTCAAATGAACTCGCCTTTTTCTTATTTTTTAAATTATTAAATTTGTTTATAATTCTCAATAATCTATAGTTATATGTGTTGCTATTAGATTCGTGCACCGCTGCTGATCACAAAGCCAAGACTTTTCAGCTGCACTGAACAAAATGATTTTCCTACGCAAATGCTGGTAAAAAATTTGAGGTAAAATGAAAATTTTAAAACCTCCTAACCTTTTTATTTTTAGGCTGAATTTCTCTCCATACCGTATTTAAGCAAAGGCTCGGCTCTAAATAATAATAATTCGGTTGCTTAATATTTAGTAGGTTGATTTTAATTATTTGATAAATATGGATTTATATATTGCATAATGCTCGAAGTTGAACAAATATGTATGTTACTTATTTCTTAAGGTAATATACCAAAAAGTTTAGGGTTTAGGGTTAAATTAATTTTCACATTTGTATGTACAAATTGTCTATTAAAGTTTGTTGTAAACAAATTTGAATTAGATAAATTCATATTCAAATTTTTGTTCAGATATGATTATGACCTTGTTAAAATATAGTTCGAACCAAATTCGTATTTGATCCCAGTAACTAATTCGAACATGATTTGAACCATAAGCTCTATCTTAGTCCCACGCACATATAGTCTCATTAATGAGCCTTAAGAAGCTCCTATTGTGAAAACCTCACTACATTAAATTTTGTTATTTGTGGCGGACTTTGTGACGAGCCAGCGAACCGTTAAATGGGCAGCTGCCTCAAGTTTCAAGCTTTTCATTCATTTTTCTCATTGTTTGCAAGCTTGTCATCCTCCTTCGCTTTTCTACATCCGTGAGTAGGGGTGTCAATTTTTGACACGACCCGAAACCCGACCCTGACCCGACCCAGAAAAATTTGGGTTCTGGTCGACCCGTTTGTGAAACGGGTCAGGTTCGAGTTCAATAAACTGACCCGTTTAAAAAAATGAGTCGGGTTTGGGTTGACCCGACAACCCGAAAATCTGGGTTTGGGTATGGTGCCCGCCCTGCCCGAAGCATCCAGTGCCTTGCCCAACGCGTCATCTGTGAGCTGCCAAGTCGCGTCGACGCCTGCGCGTTCCAAAGCTCGAGACTATCGCGTCTCGAATGGTCAAGTCTCGTGCGTGCGTGCCTCGGTGCCTGCCCTGCCGCTACCACGTGCATGCCTGCCCTGCCGCAGTGCGCGTCCCAAACCCGGCGAACTGGCCCTGCCGCGGTGCTCGTCCCAAACCCGACGAACCGGCCCTGCCGCTCAGGCGGCTCAGCCGCTGTAGCCTGTGCGTCGTGCGCTTCCCGAAGACTCTCGAGTCTCGAACAGGCCCTGTTGCGTCCTGAACCTGCATTTGATTTTTTTTTTAATCTGGGTCAGGTCGTGTCAACCTGGCAACCCGCACGGGTCGTGTCAACCGACAACCCGTGCGGGTCAGGTCCTGTTTGAAAAAGCTGGCCCATTTACAAAAACGGGTCGGGTTCGGGTTGACCCGTTTAGAGCCGGGTCAATTCGGGTTCAACCCAAACCCGACCCGCTGACCCGAATTGACACCCCTATCCGTGAGCCCCCATATCCTTCGCGAACAAAAGAACTACTACAAACTCTTTCTCTTTTTTTTTTTATTTAATATTATTTTGAATGAGTGTTTAGCTTAGATATG
Organism: Dendrobium catenatum; assembly: GCF_001605985.2. Classification (NCBI taxonomy): domain Eukaryota; kingdom Viridiplantae; phylum Streptophyta; class Magnoliopsida; order Asparagales; family Orchidaceae; genus Dendrobium; species Dendrobium catenatum. The sequence continues at coordinate 1,596,120 of NW_021319552.1, forward strand.
TAGCAATATTTTTGTTGGATTTGTGGAGGAATTTTTTTCTATTTTTTAAAGGACTTTTGGGCTTGCTGAAAATGCAAGTTTGGCTGATAAGTGATACTCCAAATGTGTATCTAATAGCTATGTACATATTAAATTATGAGAGATCACATCATTATATGAATTATTTTGAGAGGTAATTCATATTTGAACATTTGAGAGATGTTTTAGGTCTGAAATTTTGGCTGATAAGTGATACTCCAAAGTAATGGTGTCTTCAAGGTAAATTTGTTTATTTTTGGTAATTGTAAGTAGCCCAATTTATCTTTTGTTTTTATGTGTAGATTTGTAGCATTAAGGATAATATAAGTAATCTTAGGACTCATAAGTAATTTTTTTTAAAGGAGAATATAAGTAAATTGGTTTGGTAGATGGTGGATTTTATTTGTTGGTAATTTTTTTTAGTAATTTAATTATAATTTTTTAGGAAAAATAAATGAGCAAGTTTTTGAAGTAGCTTTTGTAATTATTCTAAATTCTATATGTGAGAATTTTATTTTATTTTGTATTAGTGATAAGGTTTTGATGGAAATATGATTTTTCTTGTAGTTAACCATAATAATAATAAACATATAATTGAAAGAAGAAGAAGAAAAAATAAAGATTTGTTATAGATTTGCATCTTCTTGTGAAAGTCAATGTAAGAGACATCCATGTTACAATGCCGGTGTTTAAATTATTTGATCATTAAATGATTTTATTATTAAGATTTCATTGTGGCTTATTTGATTAATATTTTGGTTTTACAAATTTTTTTTAATAATTTGATGGAATTTGTTACACATATAGTAGTTTTGAATCAAAATCAGAAGTATGATAACAATGCATGAAAGCTTGGAATGTGAGATGTAAGGTTGTTAAGGTTGTGTTTGGTAGATAGGAGTCCTATCGATTTATGCATCTGTGTATGGATGTTGTTGTATTGGCATGCCCAAGACAGTGTACAAGATTCAGTCTACTAAAACACATAGATTTCAAAGAATGTTTTAGCCTTTTGATCCTTCTATAAGTGGGTGGAGTTTGTCAATCTATTCTTAGCCTCGATAAGGTGTTCCTTCTAGGTAAATACCAAGGCACTTTATTGATTGTTCTAGACTTGGACGCAAATAATGGGCTTTATCGTTTAGCATTTGCAATTGTGGAATTAGTGTACTACATATTGGATATGGTTTCTAAGATAGATGCATGAACTTCGTCATGTTGTTAGCACAATGTCGAATTTATTCATTTTATCTAACATGTATGCTAGTTTAGTTCATGGTTGCTGAGAAATTTTTTATAACACTGCACTTGCTCAATGTTACAACATTTGCGTGAAAATTTTAAGAAAATAGTGAGACAATGGGTGTTGTTGATGTTGATTTTATGTGCCAAAAGATGTACAAATCAGGGAACGCTGATGACCATAGGGTATTCAACAGGAGCATGTTGGATATCATCAAGGTTATGACTGAGATTTACCAATGTCTTGTTAACCAAGATCTTACGTGTTGGGCTTTTAAACCATGACTGTTGACTCAATGTGGAGTCATGATAACAATGCATTGG
>NW_021319552.1:1597803-1610430 GCF_001605985.2 Dendrobium catenatum
ACTCCTCTAGGATATGCTAGTTGTTTTTAAAAAATTTGGAGGAGAAATCATCTAGCTTAGGGGTTTTATCAGAGCCAAAGCTATAAAGAGCTTCTTTAATATACTTGGAAGTAGTTAGTAGGCAATAGAGCTCGGAAGGATCGTAGTCGGGTGACAGTGGTCGGAGAGATCGTAGTAGGTGGATGATGAAGGTTGGAAGGACCGTAGTTGGGTGACTGTGGTCAAAGGAACCATCGTCGGCGGGTCACAGAGGTCAGAAGGATCGTAGTCAGACGTCGGTGGTCAACAAGATCATAGTCGGTGGGCGAAGAGGTTTAAAAGAGAGTAGTCAATGGGCGATAGAGGTCGAAAGGACAGTAGTTGAGTGACTGTCATCCGCAGAACCATAGTCAATGGGTGACAAAGGTCGAAAGGATCATGATCGGGCGACGATGGTCAGTAAAATCATGGTTGGTAGATGATAAAGGTCAAAAAAATCGTAGTAGATGGGCGATGGAGGTAAAGACCGTAGTCGGTTGATAATTAAGGGTGAAAGGACTGTAGTTAGATGATAGTGATCAACAAGATCATAGTTGGCAAGTGAAAGAGGTCAGAAGGATTGTAGTCAGACAATGATAATTGGGGGGACTGCAGTCAATGAGAAAAAGAGGTCGGAATGACCATAGTCCGATTACGGTGGTTCGAGGGATCATAGTCCTGTGAAGATGGTCAAAGGGATCGTAGTCAACGGGCAATTGAGGTCGAAAGGATTGTGGTCGGAGGGGTTATTGTCAGCAAGCGACAGAGGTTAGAAGAACGAATTCGGGGGGCAACGGAGGTCAGAAGGACAGTAGTCGAGCGACGATGGCCAAAGGAATCATAGTCAGCTGGCAACTAAGGTTGGAAGGACCATAATCGGCCAACAATGGTCGGGAGGACCGTAGTCAACGAATGACTGTAGTCAGAGGGAGACCTAGTGGTGGTGGCAAGATAGAGGTTCAATGGCAAAGGTCGAACAGAGATTCAACAACGACAGCCAGGTGGCGCCGAGGTGGAGCTCCAGGACTCTTCAAGCCTCAAAGCCGTCTTGAGTCTCTAATGTAAGGTCCAAGCCTCCTCATATGATGGTTTGGCTTTAATTTCTAAGATTAAAGAAGCTCATAAGGTAGATGAGAAATATGAGAAGTTGATAGATCTGATTGATTCTACAAAGAAACATGAATTGCAAGTAAATGATTAGGATATGAATTTATGTGGTAGTGGGTCCCAAACAATGGTGATCTAAGAAGATATATTTTATATGAAGCCAACTATTATGAATACTCTATTCGTCCAAATACCAATAAAATTTATCAAGACATGAACTTACTATTCTAGTTACATGTGATTAAAAGAAATGTTGTTAAATTTATATCTAAGTGTAAAGCATGTCAAATGGTAAAAGTTAAACATCAGGGACAGTGAATCATTACAACCTTTGTTCTTTCTAGAGTAGAAATGAGAGGAGATTATGATGGATTTTGCTTCAAGTTTTCCAAGATTAAGGTAGGGGCTTGATACTATGTGGGTGAAGACCATCAGGACACCACCTACATTAGGAGACTGTACTCATTTTCATTTTTTTTTAATATTATATAATATGCATACATGTTTTCTATGATAGTGTGTGAGTACAAATTATTTTTATTATAATATTTTATTACTATTAAAATGGTATAATTTTTTAACTGATTTAAATATGATTAAGTCAAGTTATTAAACTATTGTCAATTTTTTTTTACAGTTTTTTATAATAATTTTTTTGCGCAAAAATTAATTAAAAATAATTTAGAATAATGATAAAAAAACTGCCCTAAATGAATCCTAAATTTGGAATGAACATAATTTACTTTTAAAGTGTGTATTTCTTAAATAAGATAAACAAGCAAAATTAGATGTGAACGAATGCGAGCTTCAAAAAATCAAAGAAAGCTAGAGTGCCTTTCGGCGTTGCGGGTGTTTAATTATTATTTTATTTATAATTACTATAAAGTCCTTATATTTATTTAAACATATATATGAGTATTTTTATATTTACTTTTCTAATCTTAGATTTGAATTTTTTGAGCTTTTTTCCATTAGGAATCCTACAGAATATTGCAACTACATAATAAAATATACTTTGGTGTCGTAAGATAGTTTGACTAATTGATCAAATTATAAGCTTTTATATTTTCAACTAAATTAATATATGTCATTAGATATCCACGTACAATATAATGAATATGAAAGATATTCAATTGATTCTTCAGTTTATCCTCTATAAACATCTGATCTTATGATGGAATAAGACAGAGGAACAGTCAATGGGCTAAATTCAACAACTAACATAGTTTGCTCCATTTTTTAATTATATGTTCAACTAAAATTCTTAACACATTAGATGAAATAAATAAACATGTGCACTTTTACTTTGTTCAAAGAAAATAAGAAAGAAATTAGTACTCTAAATAAATTAGTGGTATGCTTAGTAGATGAGTTGAAAAAGAACTAGTTGAAGGTGATAATACTACAAACTAATTAAAGTAAAGATTTTAAATTTTAGAAATTTGAAGTTGATTTTCCAGTTAAATAATTGAATAGGAAGCCCCAGGCTTTTCTTGGAATAGTTTTTTGTCGCTATTTATTATTTTCAATAATTTTTTAATTAAAAAACTACTATAAAACTGTAAAAAAAAATTAATCAAACGAATATAAAGACAGTAATGAAAATTAAAGCTTATATTTCAAAAAGGCCCCAACGTGAGTTTTCCCCTAAAAAAATAATTAAAGAAATCCATGTAGTTTATAAAAGAAATTCAATATAACAAACATGATGCTAGAAAGAAATTTATAGTTTATAAATGTGGTACAGGTGATATGAATGAATTATATATGTGACATATTTGATATTAAAATTGTATATGAGTGGTCAGCTAATGAAATGATTTAAAATTAATTGTTAGATATCTAATACAATGAAGTAATATAGATGTATTGTATATAAATCTCCCTTAATATTGTATGTATTATGCTATTTCATTATTTTATATATTTTCTTTTTTATTTTGTCTAATTATTTTAATATTTTTCCTTAATAAAACATTTTAATGCTATGATTTGTTTTCTTCTTAATTTTGCTTTGAATTTGAATTTTATATGCAGCAACATAATATTATTTCCAATCATATTTTTAGCTATTCTCATTAATTTTTTGTCTAAATTTTTAGATGTTTGATCTTAATAGAACTTTCTAAAATCTAAAAGCTTCAAGATAACATTTCTTGACAATAGATTATGTAGGAAAAGAGAGGGGAATAAATATGCTATATGAAGTTATAAATAAAAAAATACTTAGTAGATGAGTTGAAAAAGAATCAAGTTGAAGGTGATAAAACTAGCTACAAAGTTAGTTAAGGATATTCATAATATCAAATTTATAAAAAAAAAATTGATGATGATGATGATGATTTCTACTTAAATAGCTATGCATAGAAAAACTCCTTAGTATGAGACAACTTTCGGATTTTTTGGACAATTTATTATTATTATTTTATCTATTTATTTTCAATAAATTTTTATACTAAAAAATTTGTTGCTAAAAATAGTAAAAAAATTGTCCCAAATGAAATATAAGACTAGTGATTGAAATTTAAGACTTATATTTTGAAAAGAATCATGTAATTTAAAGAAGAAATTAAATATTAGACTATATATAAGTTATATTTAAAATAAGTTGTAGTGGTCATTTCTAATGTTTGGTCTATATTTTTAAAATACATTGCTTAATTTCTTTTCAACTTTATAATGATGTTTAATTTATTTTTGTTAAATATATTGTATGCAACAATACATATTATATGCAGGTCATATTTTATATAACTTTTATTAATTTATCTAATTATTTTAATATTTAGTTTAATAAAACATTCTAAGGCTATGATATATATATAATATATATATAATATATATATATATATATATATATATAAATATATATATATATATATAATATATATATATATATATATAGAGAGAGAGAAGGAGAGAGAAGAGAGAGAGAGAGAGAAATTTCCCTTAACTCATCGCTAGTGCTTAGGTTTCCTTAGCATAGCATAGACATAAACAAAATCTATCAGATCCCTATAAGTGGCAACCCAATGACCTACTGTTGGATAAACTTAGATGGCCACAACATTAAGGAACCCCTTGCAAGTGAGTTGAGTGAATGTGGTCGAGTGCACTGAGATGCACATGCGTTATAAAGCTATATTGTCCAGATGGTCTCCGTTTGCAAAATAAACTTGACGAGCATGAATAGAATATCCAAAAAAATTTAGAAATATACACCTATAATAATATATTGCCTAGGTGCTGACCCATAAAAATTGACAAACTGTGCACACAAAACAAATGCGACCTTATGCATAAATGATAAAATATAGATAAATTTATAATTATTATAAATAAATTTTTAAATAAGCATTTCTATCATCTTTTAGTAAACATTAATATATTATTAAATAAATACAAAAATAAATTGAATAACAATAAAATCATATAACTAAAAAATCAACTAAATAAGTTTTAATTAACTAAACAAAATGAACTAAATGAATTTTAAATTAATTAATATTAAAAAAAGAGAAAATAACTTTTATTGAATTATTTAAATAAACTTTAGTAGAATAACATAACCAAATAAATACCGGACCGTTTGCAAAATAACTTTTAATTGAATTAATTAATTTCACTCTCAAATAAGGAGCTTTCACCTAGGAGGCCGACACTGTGTCGCAGTGAGAGATTCAGACCGATTGCTAGTGTATGAAAGACCGACGCAGGGGGTTTTACACGGACGTCGGGGGAGGTTTGGGGGCATCTCACACCGTCCACATGTCCACGTCAGCGAACCTCAGAACCACGTCCCTGTAACTAACTGCTGACGTGACAATGTCGTATATAACGGCATTTGTATTTCCCTCTTCTTGAAAACTACTTCCCATCTATAAATAGAACATTGTATCAAGGTCTAAGGAAGTAAGAATGAAGAGATGATTCATCCAACTTCTGTGTCTCTTGTAGATCCTAAGCTCATATACTAGTAAACTAGTTCTCTCAATGGAGTTGTCGCAATCGGACAACGGAGGCTAAAGGTCTCGTATGAACGGCTGGTGTGCGGTCTGGTTACGCAAGATCTCGTTCTTATCTTAGCCATCTTCATCTGAATTGAAGGTGCTACAAACGGAGAGCAGAGGCGTCTCGCACGAACGGCGCGCGGTCTAGTTACGCAATATTAACGGAGGTCAGAACAAAAAAAATTTCTTGAGTTAATACCAATAAATCATCATATTCTTGAACGTCTTTTTTTAGCGCAGCCATCTTCATTTGATCCTTATTCTTACCTATCACAAATAAAAAAACCAGACATATTGATTCTTCAAGACTATAAAGACACCTATAAAATTATCAAATGAGAATGTGCATAACTCAAAACTTCCAAAATAATCCATTTTATAAAATTTTGTATTTTATTCAATTGCCCCTTTTATCTCAACAAAATGTATTATGGAGAAATGTAATCTTGTAGCTTGTAGATATTAGAAGGTTTTATTAATTAGACAAAACATTTTAAAAAAAAGACAGAAAGTAATGAGAATAGATAAAACTATGACTATCAATAATATCATGTTGTTGCATATAAAATTCAAAGCAAAATTATATATATATATAAATAATAATAATAATAAATTTTGTAAAATAGATTATTCTGAAAGTTTTGAATTATGCACATTCCTATTTGATAATTTTATATGTGTCTTTATAGTCTGGAAGAATCAATCTGTCTGATTTTTTGATTTGTGATAGGCAAGAATAAGGATCAAATGAAGATGGCTGCGCTAAAAAAATATGTTTAAGAATATGATGATTATTGGTATTAAACTCAAGAAATTTTTTTTGTTCTGACCTCCGTTAATCTTGTGTAACTAGACCGCGCGCCGTTCGTGCGAGACGCCTCCGCTTTCCGTTTGCAGCACCTTCAATTTAGATGAAGATGGCTAAGCTAAGAACGAGATCTTGCGTAACCAGACCGCACACCAGCCGTTCATGCGAGACCTCTAACCTCCGTTGTCCGATTGCGGCAACTCCATTGAGAGAACTAGTTTACTAGTATATGAGCTTAGGATCTACAAGAGACAGAGAGGTTAGATGAATCATCTCTTCATTCTTACTTCCTTAGACCTTGATACAATGTTCTATTTATAGACGAGAAGACGGGAAGTAGTTTTCAAGAAGAGAGAAATACAAATGCCGTTATGTACGACATTATCACGTCAGCAGTTAGTTACAGGGAGCGTGTTCTGAGTTCGCTGATGTGGACATGTGTGATGGTGTGAGAGCCCCCAAACCTCCCCCGACGTCCGTGCAAAACCCCCTGCCGTCGGTCTTTCATACAATAGCAATCGGTCTGAACTCTTCACGCGAACGAGTGTCGGCCTCTTCAGGTGAAAGCTCCTTATTTGAGAGTGAAATTAATTAATTCAATTAAAAGTTATTTTACAAACGGTCCGATATTTATTTGGTTATATTATTCTACTAAAGTTTATTTAAATAATTCAATTAAAAGTTATTTTTCTCCTTTTTTTTAATATTAATTAATTTAAAATTCATTTCTTGAGATTAGGATCTACAAGAGACACAGAGGTTGGATGAATTATCTCTTCATTCTTACTTCCTTAGACCTTGATACAAGGTTCTATTTATAGACGGGAATGCTCACTTTTGATGAGTGCACAATCTACATTTCAAGCTCTTATGAGTCACAGATTTTAATGCTAGTTACATCAATTTTATCATGTATTTTTTTTTTGACAGCTTTTTAATGTATATTATTTCCTTAATAGATCATATGGAACATTTTACCTTAGTTTTACTTTGCCTAAACACGAGCTAATAATTTGTTAAACTCAATAAATGATATTTCTATCAAACTAAAGTTTTGTTTGCAATAGCATTCTTACTTTTCAAACCAGACAACTATAATTTTTATTTGCTCACTTTTTTGCAGCTTTCAAAAATTATCCTACATGAAGCCTAATTTTTTTTAACAAATAAGTATTTATTGAAAAAATAAAAAATCACATTAGACCGCATAAATAGGAACGTGAACAAATTACAATGCAACTGTTAATTTTGTTCACGAGTATTAGAGAAGCATGATAATTAATTGAATAAATGAAATGAAATAAAATGGTGAATGAAATGAATGAAGTAAATGAATGAAAAGACCAACTAAATGAATAAAATGAAATAAAAGAAAATAAATGAATGAATGAATGAAATAAAATGAATGAAAAAATGACTGAAATAAAAAAGAATGAATGAAATGAAATGAATGAATGAAAATGATTGATTGAATGAATGAAATGAATGAAAATGAAATGATGAATGAATAAATATTTTCATTCATCATTGCATATTCATTCATTTTATTGTCATTTTATTCAGTCATTTCATACATTCATTCATTTTCATTCATTTTCATTTTTATTCATTCATTCATTTTCATTCATTTATTTGATTCATTTTATTTCATTTATTCATCATTTTATTTATTTATTCATTCATGCATTCATCATTTCATATATTCATTCATTCATTTATTCATACATACATTTCATTCATTCATTCATTCAATATATTTAAATATTTAATTTTATAAAAAATCTTATATTAAATTCATATCACCGGTATCATTTTATTTCTAGCACCCATATTTGATCTATTAATTTTCTTCTTTAAACTATATAGTTCATGTTTAAGGGTCATTTTGGGTTTCATTTGCATTTATAGTAGAACACTCAATATGTTTGTGTTGTTCAACTAAGATATTTTGATAATTTTTGTCAAACCAATGTGCTTGAGATACTACTGTTACATGGGTACCTTTAATTTCATTGCTTGGTAGCACTCCACTGTGCTATCCATGGTTATATGCATTTGTTTTTTTTTCAAACTAATACTAGATATGTCCTTTCTTTGTGCTGTAGGTGCCAATAATTTAATACTGATGGAGATTGCCTAGAAAATTGCTAATAAATTTTAAGAACATGAAAGATTTCCTACATACATAGTTCTTCCAATGTGGCCCGAGAAGAATCCTACAGGTGCTCTGACCCAACGTATTATTTCTTGGCAAGTTACCTTCTTAACACCTTTTAGCTAATTGTCATATCTTAAATCCATTTTACATTTACTACTTTTTTTTTCACAGCATTCCTTTTTTAGTCTCAAGTGTGATTTTAATATAATTTGTGTTCATAGTGATGACCTTTCCCAAAGTAGGGTTTTCATATCGATGAATAAAAATGGTTATGAAATGCAATCATAAGATGCCTAGATAAAAATAGTATTCAAAGATTTGGAAGGAAGATAGGTAAACAAATTATAATGTGGACTTAGATTGTGTGAAAGGATTTGCACATGATAGGTTTAACCACTCATGCAATTCTTAACTGAGAAAAAATAGAGAATGAGGACCCATAAAGTTAATCCAATATAGTTAGGATAAAGCTAAATGAAGGATGATGCATAATCTTGGGAATGCTTCCATTCACTTACCTAAACACTAATTTACTAAATAGAAAACAAGTATTAAGCATTAAAAAAGTGCTAAAAAATAAATAACAAAACATGCTTATTCAGTTTAAGCTGAAGCCCTATCCTGAACTAGAAAGAATAATTTTAGTGCTATAGCATATTGATTTAGGATATGTCTAGGTAGAAAAAGTGTGTTTCGTTTCAACTTCGATACTTGATAGATCTACTAAGGAGGTTTTTATCAACACGGGGCTCCTACCTTACATGATGAAAGAAAGTAAATAAAATTTTATTTGAGAAAGTAATTTGTAACTTCTAAAAGGAACACTTGTGAACATGCCTATTTTTTTTAAAACTACATTAAGAATGTAGACCGCATGCTTTAACAAATCAAAGAATTCTAGCTGAAATTAACTGTAGGGATGCAATGTTGTTATTCCTACGAATTTCTCGTATCATGAATGATAAAACTTTCTCTTGGATTTCTTAATGCAAGTCTTGATTTGATGAGTTAGCCATGTTCACCGGTATGGAAGCTTTGTTATTTTTTATGATTGTAATTTTTCATATTATGCAAAAGCAATCCTTAATTTTCTTAATTTATAAAAAAGTTAAGCAATTAAGCAATTTTGAATTTTTGATTGCTTCAAGGTTGGCACTCCCTAAAAGTTCACTTGATATGCTGGAAAATGGGTATCTCTCCTCGGCATCTTGAACTCAACATAAGCTTCGCTAGCTCCAATGTATTGTGCATTATATCATTGGACGTAGCTTACGTTACTAAAGGAACTATTCAGCCAATTTTGTAGGGCCATTTATGTAGATTTTCAGGGAGTCATTAGCAGGCCTAAGCCATACTAAGAACTAAGTTCTTTTCCTTTCTATTTTGATTTGACTGTAATTAATTTACTTGAATAATAAAATATACTCGTCATATGAATGAAATCCTAATTCCATGCGTTAGACTTGATGAAAATCAGTTGAACCACATCTGGCAGATTTGATTTTTGAACTTTCCTATTGTGATCTAGTTTCTCATCTTTTATATCGTTTAAGCTCTATTTGTATATTTTTACTTTGTTCTCATATGAGAATAATGACAGGTGATTGTCTGCTCTTTAACTACCGGTGGACTACACAAGCAACAAGACAGTTAAGAGTCTTCCACAAATAAAGTGAATCAATTTTTATAGGAGCAAGCAACTAAGACAATATACCTTCGCGTCATCCATTTGCATCCATAAAGTTGTTCTGAGTCAATCGGTACAATCCCATCTTTGCTTGCGCTTCTTCTTCGCTTGAACTGTTGTTCAAGAAAGAGGGCCACGAGAACAAACCTTCCTTTCTTATTCTTCTCTGCCCACTTCGTTGTCCATGAAAGAGGGTCGCCGTCTTGATCTAACTAATGTGGACGGAAAGCTCACCACAGCAGCAGGTCGGGTCAGCTACAGGTTGAGCAGGAGTTGGATCAAGCTGAAATGTGTCGGAGGCGGCTTGGTTGGTTGTCGGCCTAGATGGATCTCGGACTGAACTGGCGGCATTATGTAGTCGGAAAGCTGGCTTGCAAGCTAGCCAGGTTGGGAGGGCGGCAGGGAAGCTGGGCCGGCGTTGGCTTTGTGTTCGGACGGGGTGAGAGATGAGGCGCAAGTTCGAGGCGAAAGTAGAGAGGAGGCTTCGGATAGGTTGCAAGAAGCGAGAAAGAGGGCCTCGAAGGCGTCGTCTAGGGCAGGGAGGAGGTATGGAGGCCCTGATTTGCTGAAAGATGAAGGTAGAGAGCAAGGCGAGGGCTTGAGGCCTGAGAAAATAAATCCAGACGGAGAGAGGGCCTACCGCGCGTATGTGCCTCATGAATGCTTCGTCAAAGCTCATGAATGCTTCCTCAAAGCCTTCTAAACGCCCTTCGAAGTCCTGCTCTACCTGATTTCCCCATTCGTGAAAGAAAAAAAACTTCCATGTACTCGATCATGCTAAAGCCGTCTGTACTCGCACCATAACGGCAAGTCACACGGTTGAGAACACTGAACCAACAGGGGTCGAGGTTTCAATGCATTAGAAGCCGTTGGATCCAATTACTTGATATGGAATTGTATTCAAATTCATTAAAAAATAGATTGGAGTTTAATTTGAATATATATGGGAATCGGAATTTGGCTTAACTAGTATAAATAAACATGAACATTATGCATGTCAATAAAATTATATAAAATATAACTAATATCATGAAATTTAAGATAAACTCTTGCGATATTATATATTCAATTCATATGTGACAAATAATGCAGATGATTTCATGAGCAGATCCCCATACTAGTTGGGGGGAGGGGGGTGCAAATGCCCACCCTTAAAAAAAAAATTTTAAAAAATTTTAGAGGGTATATTTTTGAATATTTTGGATATTTTAGGTATTTTGCCCCCTCACAAAAAAAAAATTCCCTAATTTTATCAATCATAATCGTCTTTGCCCATCCTCTACAAAAAAAAAAAAATTTTTGCCCACCCGGAAAAAAGAAACTGAATCCGCCCCTGGATGATTCTTAGTTTAACAATTCTTGGTTTAATGAACCAAGATCAAGATTAATGCAACAAGTTGTGCTATGTGATCATAACAATAACTTTTTTCTTGTTGCAGATCCTTGGACTTAATAACAGGTTGAAGGATTTTAACTTGGAAATTCCTTCCAGCCACTCTTCTCTTACTATTAGCAGCTTCATTACTAATGACATTTGGAATTTACCTTCGTATATTCCTTCCAATTTAGCTGATGTTATTCACTCTGTTCCCATCTGTTATGGTTTGGATGATTGTTGCTGGGCAAAATCTGATAAGCCGTCTTTCAAAAATTACCTTAAAGATTATTATGCTGGGCCTGATGTTGTTAGCTGGTACAAGTATGTGTGGCATAGGTCTTTTGCCCTACGCTTTTCGTTATATTCCTGGTTTGTTTTCAAAAAGGGGCTTAAAACGGCGGATGCATTGTTAGCTAGAAATATTTCTGTTAATCCTCTTTGCATTTTTTGTAAAGCTGAAAGAGAAACTCAAGACCACATGTTCTTTGAATGCGATTTCTCTTATTCAACTTAATGATCGAGTCATAAACGAATTAATTGCGGACCACAAAAAAGATTAGCAATAAAAATTTGAAGGCATAGTTTAAGAAGAAGAGCGACCAATCAACCTTCTCATGACAATTTCATATTAGAACAGATGGTTAGAAATAAGATCCTTTCGATAACTTGTTCTCTCAATCTGTTTTTTTTTTTTTTTTGGAATATTTTGGGGGCATCAGCCATTTCATTAATGAAAGAAACAAATTACAAGTAAAATAGAAAATATAAAAAAACAAATCATTGCTAAAACAAAAGAGAACAGCAAATGACAAAACATCAGCATCAGGTTGCTGAACAATCAAAAACCTATAAAGAAAATTCTTAAAGAAGGACAGATAGAAGGACTCCAGAAGCAATTCATAAACGCTCCAGCTAGCCAAAATCATCCTTGTGGAGTATGAACAGATTTCCTTGGTTGCCGAATGAAATCGCTCCCAGGGCCGTCCAGAGGAGAAGAGTAGGATTGCCATCATCATAACTTGTGGATGAACAGATTCCTTGTGGCCAATATCATCCTTCAAAATGCCAGCCCCTGGTTGCCCCAAAGAAATGATGTCCAGGGACACTAAAAATCTGAGATTGTGACCGGCAATAAACCACGCAGGCCAAATCTAGTAGTTGAAGGCGTGATTCAGGAGAACACAAATGTGTGGAAAATTGAAGCTATTTTTCTGGTGCCATTTTCGAGGATAAACAGCCCGTTTAATCTTTCAAGCAATGGCAGTATGGCTTTCAGAATACATATTACATAAAAATCGGTCATTTCTTGCTCTCAAGGTAAACGACAAATAGCAGAGATTAAGAGGAGCCAGAAATTCTTCCTGTTGATTATCAAATTCCCTTTCCTCAATGTCGATCAAATACTTGCCAAAGTTCGGAGTACAGCAGAAAGTTCATCTTGGCATAAAAACTCTTGAGATA
>NW_021319552.1:1610530-1624289 GCF_001605985.2 Dendrobium catenatum
AGGACAATTGACCTCAAAGATAGGAACACCAATCAACAAAGCAACATTTCGCATCCTCTTGCCACCTCACCATTCTCCCATATTCACTTAGTTTAAAGCATTGCATGCCGACCATCATCAACCAAACAAGGCCATCCGCCATCTATGAGCTTTAACACAAGCCTATAACACGTATTTGCAATCCACATCCTTATCCTTAGTTGAACGGCCTGTTCATGCTCATTATTAAGGAGGGAAACATCATTTCGTATGACGATGATTTCTTTGTTTTCCCAATCTCTTAAGCGTACCACGAACTCGGCGTAGTTAATGTTATGATCCACCCCGCGGAGGTTATGTCAGAATAAATCCCGGTTACGTCCTCTTCGGATAGGCAGGAGATGCTAGATTTGGAATAGAATTGGGGGTTCTTTCTTAAATGCATTTTTTGCCATATGGCCCCAATACGGGGATTTCATTCCAACCGATTGAATGTACTTCGTTTTATAGATCAGGCAAGTCAAGTAGATGAGGATATTCAGTTTCGGAGTAAAATCTATTCGACTATATGTGGGCAGAAAGGCTTGAGAAGATTGATGTTGTCATTTCATTCTCAAGGTCTACAAACAGCACCCCCCACATTGTATGTGCGCGACAAAGATTGACGGCGTGCTAACATGTGGGAAGAACCCAATTCCGTACCTCTGCCCGTGGTACGTGCCCGTGTACGTTCAGTAGTTGCAGGTTTGCTCCCCCCTCGGTAACGAGCCCAGTATGCTGGTACCACACCCACCATACAATCGTGGGCAATCCACTGTTACCAATTCACTAGTCGCGTAATAGTAAGTTTATTCACTAATTTATATGTTTTGCTATATTTTTTATCAGTGCAGCATTATGATAAGATAATGTGTTCTTAAATTGACGGGTAAGGAGTGTTTATTGAGTGCATGGAGATATGAATTCATGCCATGGGGAGAGAGATTTCTTGAGTAATTTGCTGATGAGATCATGATTCGTTTATTGTTACTTTTAATTGTATTTTTGGTTCATGCCTTTGTTTATGTTTTTTGTGCTTTTAGACTGTTTTTATTGCATCCTTTTTCCTTAATTTCACTAATGGGTACTTCAATCTTTAGATGTTTTATTGTATGATTGAATTTGCCCCTTTTTATCTTATAAAACCCCCTTTAATTCTCAGTAAAGCCATTTGGTCGTGAGGTCGCTCGCTCCGTACGAAATGCCTCGTGCTTATTTCCGCATTTTAACTTGTATTTTGTGGCTTTAGACTGAAGATTGATTGATTATTTTTTGTGGGAATATTGCAACTTTCAAATTAGGCATCATTGTTCTATATCTATTGGTCTTTCCTGTTCATGATCAACTTTTAATCTATCATCTGTTTTTATTAGGTTGTTATCCTGATTGCCATTGCACTTACTAGCGATATTTGAGTGGTCGTTTTCTTTTTTTAATTCTTTCTCTACTCTGAGATGCGGTGTAATGTGCGTAAGTGTAGTTCCACTTGATTTATTTTTCCCATTAAAAATGTGCACCAATTAAATAGTGCTATGCTTGCTATTAACATTGATTACAAATGTAAGCTCCAGATAGTTACTGAACTCAATTTTGTTTTTATGTCAATTTCGATTGTCTCTTTTTCTTTGAATTGGGTTTTTAGTGGCACAATTGTTATGATTTCTTTTTAATTTTTTTTGTATATTTTTCTCTACCACCTGTTGTTCTAATTACTGCAGGATCTTGAAGCACTCTATTTTCAATAACACTTAAGATTCTTTGAGTTTCATTGGCTCTTTAGTCTATTTTGGGATACTTTGAATAACATGTCATTAGCAATATGTTGACTACTTATTAACTTACACTTGCAATGTGAATAACTGTCAACAATTTTAAAAGTTTCTGGTAGCTTTGAATCATTCTACTAATGATGATTTATTGTATATTATATATGTATAAGTAGTTCCAATGCCTTACAAATGCCCTTAAGTGATTACTTACGCATTCTATAAAAAGCGATAACTATTTTCAGACGTCATTTGGTGGTTTACTTAGTTCCTGCTCTCATTCTTCACTCACCCTAATTGATAAAACACAATATGACAATATACTCAATGTGAAGAAAATAAACTACAATTGATGAAGGAGAAGAATATTAATGCCATGTTTTGGAGGTGCATCAAACAATAGAGGAGAAATATTGATTGAAGAGTTTTTGACTATGAAAGTAGATGTGACTACTCGGCTCTTCTTCTCTCTTTCCGTCATCCGGAATACTTCATTATGTATCCGTTGTTGTTTTTTTTTTTTTTTTTTGGTTGTGAGAGAGATACATAATTTTCTATATCTAGTAGCTTCAATTCATTTTCTCTTACTTGTTTTGATTTTGCACTCAAAAAGTTGGCATTTAGTGATTTCATTCCTTCCTCTCTATTGTAGTTTTTATTGATCAACTTTGGAGTTATTATTATTGTGTTTCATTGGTGTGGAAATGTGGGAAGTAGTTAATTATGACTGAAAATTATTTAATGTTTTTTAGATGTTTTTTGTATCCTTTGCTTATTGGTAAGTGTGCATTTGTGTTACATTATACATTATATTTGATTTATACACTTGATATATATTTTGATTGTTAATTTTAAATAGTACTACATTGAACTATATAATGTGGTGTGATGTTTTTCCACTTGCCATTTTTGTAAGTTATATAGTGAAATATTTGTAGTACTTTAGACATGTTATCAGATTTATCCATAATGAGCTCATACAGCTCAAGGAATTTAATGTCTATTTTGAAAATAGTGTGCTTCATGACTGCATGTAATGACACGTGGATAGGGAACTTTACAAAAAAAAAAAGAATTTAGGCCATTGGTTGCAAAAAAAACAAGTACTTCAAGAAAGTATGAGCATATCTAATTTTTGATCATAACAAAACATGAGTTTCAGTAACTATTCATCTTTCATTTGTAATCATTTGAAAGCAAAATAGCTATTTCTATTGGTATTGGTGCACTTTTTTAAGGTGCTGAATAATTTCAATTGGATTTCCTTCCCTTTAGCCATGTTATCCTCGCATTTCAGAGTAGAGAAAATAAAAGAATGAAAACGACCACGCTAAATCTATCCTAGGTAAGCAATTTGGCATATCTAAGGATAAACAATTAATTAAAAAAGAGAAAAGGTAGATTACAAGGTTGATCATAACCAGAAGACTCAATAGATAATAGAACCACCTTAAATTGAGTTGCGACTATGCCAAAAATATCAACAACTTTCATGTCTAAAGACACGATATAATCAAGGTTTAAATTGCGTAACTACAGCATCGAGGCGATTATTCGTCCGATGAGGCGAGTGTCCGTAAAGCCTCAAGGAAGGGCAGGAATTTGCGCTACGATGAAGAATTTTAAGGTTTTTAGTAGATAAATAATTAGAAGATTCATCAGTACATAAAAAAATCTAAATGTAAGTGAAAATTAGTGCCAAACATTAAGAAAGATGCAATAAAACATGCTTCTAAAGCACAAAACGTATAAAATTATAGTCTACTTAGACTCCCAAAATAATTAGAAAGTAAATATAAAATCCAATCATATCCTCATCACTAATGAGTCTTCAAGCGGAATCTTTTCTCAATGTATCTATGAGATGTCATATCTTCTATCATATGTTCAATAGACTTCTTTACTCTTCCTGTCAATCAAATACGCACCACATTTAATTGTAAGTTAATCATGTTAATTGCCTCACTTGATATAAATATAATGCAAATAAATATAAGAAAGTTGTGGAATACTTATACTTGATTGTTATGCTGCGGGGCTGTGAGATGTGTGGTGTTGATACTAGTGGATGTGCTTCCCCACTGATTTGTATGTGTGGTTGGTGTGGTACTAGAGCTAGTACTGCCCTGTACGAAGCAATATACGCTCAGTACTAAGCAGTAACTGGCAGGTACCCGAGCCTGGAAATACGGGAAAATGGTCTTCTGTTTCCTGTTAGCACTCCTAATCTTTTGTTCGCCTACTTACCTCATGGTTTGGCAGTTCCGCACTGCTTTAGGTACTTGAGAATGGATAACTGTGACAACTAATGGCTTTGGCCTTCTGTGGCTCACATATTAGTGGATTTAGATGTTATCTAAATGGATATGACTTCTTCAAGTCTACCTTGATTCCTGATCTAACAGGTTCATTCAATCGGTTGAATGGGAAGATTTTCCCTCACGTATTGCTTTCATTGCAAAAAATGGGTCATTTGTAAGTGATAGTTACCAATCTTATTTCCAATCTAGAGTGCTTCTCCTCCTTACCAGCGAGGCGGGAACGTACACGATGTTTATTCTGACCATGACTTGAGAGTCTACATTTACTCCTGCCATTGTTTCATGTTGCGGACGCTTAAGAGATTTGGTGCGAATCAAGATTTATAATGCGTTGCATGAAAGATGATGGTTTTGTTTCTCCTTTGCTTAATAATGTGGGATGAGTCTTGCCGTTTAACACAGATCAAGTGATGTGTATTTCATTATTACTGGTCGGTTTTATTTAGCTTTTGTTAATGCTTCAGGAGATGACGATGCTGCCTTGTTTGGCTTTGAATGGATTTGTTTTTGGGGGGCTTCAATTTGCAATGGGCTTTATTTTCTATTTTGATTGGAGGGTGTTGACGAAGGAGGTGGGGTGGCAGGATGTCTTGAAGTGTGTTTTGTTTGTTGATGTTGTTGTTTCACTATTCCTTGGGAGGGGTCAATTTTGTCCTCTCTTGTGGGGTGAATCGGATGACATGCGTTTATCTAATATACTTCGGGTTTGTGGGGATTGAGCTGCCCTTTATTGAGGTGTTATAGTGGGTTTGTCCCTATTATGATTTGAAAGGCTCAGCTTTGTTTTATTAGGTTTACTTGTCTTGGGCATGGCTCGGAATGTTGTGTTCTTCTCGACCTAATGCAGGTGGGCTAATGATTTAGGTGTGAGCAAATGAGTCACTTCAGGATTTTACGTCTTAATGTTGTCAGATTGTTTGAAAAGCTTTCTCTTGTGTAAGTAAATGTCAGAGGAAAAAATTAAGGAGTAACTTTATATTTTGCCCTGCCACTATTGTGCTGATGTTTTTTGCTTGCGAAGTGCTTTTTTGTGTATGCTTGGTTCTTTGTGAGCCGCGATAGGTTGTGGTCTGATATCGAGAGATTGTTGGTTACCTTTGGGCACGTACTTATTTCGGCAGTAATGCTACCGAATAATTGTTTGTTGGTTTTAGGTGATATTTGTGGTGATGTAATGCTTCTCCTATCCTCGTCTTCCTTCTTTCTTGTTATTTTGCATGTTGTTTTTGGTGCTCTTGTGGTCCGGGTTGTTGGGCAACTGTTAGTTTGGATGCAATTTGGTCGTTTTGATGTTGTTTTCTTAATGTTATCTTTTGATTTTTGCTTGATTTTCTTTTATGTATTAGTAGTCTTTAAGTCGTATGTTTTTATTCAAATGATGTTCTTTTAGTTGGTATGAATCTTTAAGGACCATATATGTTAATCCTTTAATTTAACGTGTAGGCCCACCGTGGGGTTATATCCAAAAAAAAAAGTTGCATATCAAAGTAAATTACATTATTTGCCATAAAATTTTAGTTATGTAATGAGGTTCCAATATTTATTTATGAAGAAAGTCAAAAATCATAATAGAATGCGGAAAGTATACATTCTGCAAGCATCTTCCCAGTCAGTGCAAATATCTCGTATAATGAAAACAGCCTCTTTTTTTTTTCAACTTTTCCCCCTGCTTGTTATTTTGAATATGAAAGCAAAGACGTTTGCCAATGCCCCCCCAGTGCAAAATATACTACAAAGAAAGAGTAAAAGTTACAAAATAGTTCGCCCTTGACTATTTAATAAATATTCCCAATTTATCACCCACACACAGATTTTTAGCATGCCCCATACCCACTTTAATCACCTACCCAATTATTAAAATTGAGCAAAATTAGTTCACCTAAAGTCCCTAAATAAGGACTTAACGTTAACTAAAGTTATATGTGCAGGCTAATTTATAGTAACTCAGATGGTTATAAAAAAGATTTAGTGATTGTGTTGATATAGTTATGAGCCTCATCCAATATCATATTTTTAATCATTTACATAACTTTGAATAATTTGATTAGAAACAAATAACTCTTTTAATCTAAAATATACCATAAACCCGCAAAAATGTGAGTCGAAATAAATTAAATACAAAATTCTACTAAATTTCTAATAAGTCTTTAACATAGACAAATCTAGATTTTGAATCTGAAACATTTCTATAATCCCTCCTAATAATGAATATACATAAGCGGAAGCAATCAATTCTAACCTTGCCTAGAGATATAATGAGTGTGCGCTCCATCACAAACGAATATTTATACACACGATTCGCCCTCTGAGGATTGAACCAAATAGCAATTTTAAAATAGCAATCACTGGCCCAAATGTATTGCATTAATGTGAAATCCTAAAGAATACTCTTTTCTTGTCCTTTTCCTCTTTCGTTCGTTGTCTTTACTTCCCAAAATTCGTTTCAAATATTGCCTCTCCAATATTATATTTTTTAATTGCTCCGTAATGCGCACCGATTATTTACTTATTTTAGTAGAAAATTTGAAAATAGTGATTTTTTCCCTAAAAAATATTATTATAGCTTCTATCTTTTCCCTAAGTTTAGTGTTGTTCAGCACCCCCAATTAACTGTATGAATTAATCAGTATTTGCGCGAGCAAATAAAAATTTGAACAGTAATAAATATTGCCCAAAATAAAATGCGGAGCCTTGTCAATGTTAAAACTACATGAGACGTGTAAAAAGAAACTTCTGACCAATCTGATCGTGCTAGAGCGCCTAACGACATATATGTTTTTAGTTAACCTTCATAATGGTTGTTTTTAGATTTCACCAAATGTAATTTGAACACGAAAGAAACAAAACTCGGTCAAAGTCACAAGATCCTCTGTCGTGTGCGTGATTCTCCCATAGTTTCTCTTTCGTATGAGGTATAAATATTGGATCCATACGCCTGTCGCGTTCGTCTCGGAAGAAAATTTTTTTTTGTCTTCTGTTGCTAATTAATAAGGTTATAAATAAAACCCCAGGACGTATCTATCTTATCCCCGATAAGTTCCGTTTTATCGGTTTGATACCGCGGTTTCTCCAAAATTATGACAAGTCTTTTGAATATTATAGTCACTAGATTTCTGCTAATAAAAATTATGCCTATATCGCTGTTTAAATATTTAGATATAAATTTTCGATAAATTTATTATTACGCATTCTATTCGAGTCAGATAATTATAAAACCAATTATAGAAAAATACAATCAAAATGGTTATCTTCCCAAATGAACTTTAGTCAAACCATGTAACATTATCCCTTAAGAAATTAATGTCGATTCATGAGATTTTTTGCCAGGAATAATTGCAATTTTCTTTAGATATCGTAAAGTGCCACCACCAATTTACAGCTGGCGCCTGTTCTAGACACCAAATAACGTCCCATGAATTTTTCCATGCCTAGTCGGCATCTCTTTCATAAATCTGAGTGTAGTTATCTCATCTATAAGTCTTACAAAAAAGAAATTGTGTAATTGTATGTTACTTCGAGTTTTGTTTTGTTACATTCAATAATCATTTCCATACATTCTCTTACAGTGGTTACTTCTTGTAAGGCGTTCCATATCTCACATAATCTCATAATCTGAGAATCTAGACGATTCTCGCCAATTGCCTAGACACATTTTTTGATTAAAGTGTTCATGATTATTCTAATAGAAGCGACCACTGGTTACAAAAATAAATCAATATCGGTATACCCATCTTCCGCCCGACAAGAACCTCTCCTGATTGATGGTGAAAATTTTATAAAAAGCATCCAATTCCCGAGCCTGTAATCCGAAGCTGCCATATAATTGCC
Source organism: Dendrobium catenatum (assembly GCF_001605985.2). NCBI lineage: Eukaryota > Viridiplantae > Streptophyta > Magnoliopsida > Asparagales > Orchidaceae > Dendrobium > Dendrobium catenatum. The sequence goes on from NW_021319552.1 coordinate 1,618,464, forward strand.
TGCCGAAATACAAAGCCTAACCTATAATTGATACTTGCACTCTCTGTGTTGCTCCGCGTAACATAGGTCAATGCCGAGCCTTCTGAGCTCCCATATCCCTTTTTTTAACTGCAGTATGAAGATCTGCACGTAATGAGCCATCCTTGCCAAAATTTATACAATGAGCGTTCTACGAGTCTTAAGAGGGACATACCTCATTTTGAGACTTCCTGAGCCCATCGAACTCATTTGCCATCCCCTTTCTATATATCTTCATCCATCTATTTAATCAACAATAAGCGAGTCTCAATCATTTTGATCGAACAATTTGTGTCTTTTCGCAAAAATCTTTTTGTTTAAACAGCGCTCTCCAGGTGGACAGTATTGCTAACTTTTCAAGCAAACCATAGAAATAATCTCAAATACGTAATCTTATCAACCCGTCTTAGCCCTTGTCTCCGCGAACTAATCGCCATGCACACGAGTCATTATGACAAGTAGCAGAGGATGTATGCCCGATCTACATTAAGAAAGTACACTCCTCCAGGTTTGTTTCACCGCTGTGGTATAGAACCTGCCCCTTATAAATAATCGTCTTTGTGAAAACCTTCCAAACTCTGATTTTGCTAGTGTGTCTCCAAGTTTTCTGCACATAGATCCTCACCTCAGTTCTCATTGTGCTAGTCGTATTAACAATGAGGCCCCTCATCCCTCGGAGGAAGGCTAACTTAATGTTCATAAACTGTAATAAATATCATGTGGTGCTCATTATGATGCATTTGCGAGTTCACGAATAGTTGTTGGCTTAGTTGCGGAGTCCCCAACACAGGATGATGTGACGCATATCTCGCGAGTAGGATGGTGACTGTCCAGAAAAAAATTAACGTTGAGCTTCATCGTATGGTGTATGGCAGAGGTGATGGAGGGTTGAGGATTATAGTAGGTGACGTAACGGAAGGACCATAGTAATCTCGGCATTGAACTAGTTTGCAGAAAGATCCATTGTATGTTGTGAGAGGGTTTGGAACGACCATAGTGGTCGATGTCATGCTAGGACTCATAATGTCAGTATGTGAGTCGGGATCAAAAGACGTTGTCTTGTGATGGAGTCAAGGTCATATAGGTGCGGAGGTTGGCAAGGACGTAGGTCAGGCAGGAGACGGTGAGTGTCAGAAGGACCGTTGTCTTGTGATGAGGTCGGAAGGACCATTGTAGGGCGCACGGAGCGTCAAAAAACTGTTAAATTGGCAGGAGCGAGCGTCGAAGATTCGTTGTCTGATTTGTTTGGAGGGGTCGAGGACTATTATAGGTAAATGTGAGTGTCGCTCGAAGGACCGTACTGGGTTGCGCAGGAGACTGGGAGTCAATATAAGCATCAGTGTGTCTGTTGATGGATAGGTCGGAAGGAACTTGTGAGGGCGACGAGGTCTGTGAGGTCGTATCTGTCGGCGAGAGAGCGGAGTTGAGAAAGACGCTCATAGTCTGGTAGTATGGAGTCCGGTAGGACCATGTATTTTAGGAGAACTAGGCGATCAAGTGATGGCTCCTATGCGGAGCCAAGTCCTAAGTGTGGTCCGCGGAGTCCAGGCTCGATATGTGTTTTGTGAGCACAAGGGCCTCACGTTGGGGGAGGGGGGGGATCAGGGAATCGATGGAAGTCCGAGCCTTATAGTAGGTAGCGGCCTCTGATGAAGCACAGGCCTCAAGCGTGGTCCGGTGGAGTTGGACCTGCAAGGTGGTGTTGGTGGGATCAAGGCTTAAGTGCGTGGTCGGAAGAAGTTCTGGCCTCAGCGTGGTGTACAACAGCTAGTACGGCGGCAGGCTCACGATTGAGTCGACCGGGGAGAGTCCTCATAGTGGTGGTCGGACGGGCACGGTGTCTGACAGTGGTCCGCGCGAGCGTGAGGCCATCAAGTGTGGGGTGGGGATGCGCTTCGGCGAAATTGCCGGTGATTGAGGAGGTGAGGGCCAGGTGGCTGATCGTGCAAAGCAATGCGCGCTCAGCGCGGTTGCGTCGGCTGTGCAGCGTGAGGGCCTCATAGTGTTGTTGGTTGTTGACGCACAAAGATTCTAGCGGCTGGTTCCGGCGAAATCCGGCGTAGGCTCGGAGGAGGCTCTTCTTCTCTCTCTCTTTCTTCTCTCTTGTCCTCAGTGCGCTGGCCTGTGGGAACAAGGCCTTAGTGGTGGTTTCGAGAAGTCCGGGCCTCAGGTTGGATGTTGCAACGATCATACGACGTTCAGGCGGTGGCAGTTATCCGGCCGAGTTGCTGAGGCCTCAGTGGTGCGTTCCGGCGAAAGTTCCGGGGTGATTGAGGAAGGCGAGCGACTCAGGTGGTGGTTGGGACTGAAGACACGACCTCAGGCGTGTGTCCGGCGGAGGTTGAGGACCTCAAGTGGGGGTCCGGCTTTAAGTATCTAGTCGGTGGTCCGACGAAACTCCGGCGGTGGATCGGAGGAGGAGTTTTCCATTCTCTTCTCTTCTTCTCCTCTTGCTCCTCCTCCCCCCCCCCCTCCCCCCCTAAGTATGAGGCGTACTCTTAATTACATAGCAATTTTTATTATGGGTATTGAGTAGCAATGCTCGTAATTGGTGAGAGACTTAAGTAGACCGAGCAAGTGGGAGGTAGTTAGGATGGTATGATCCGATATTGACAATTCGCTTGAATTGCTAGGATTTGTTCTACTTCTTTTTGGTGTGTGTATTCGTGAGAATTTGTAAGGTCATATATATTCGATGTCGGGAATAGTTGTGCGTATCTTTGGGGCTTGGTTGGATGAATGCAGTCATCTTGAGTCCGCTCGATTTGTATTAAGCAAGAGTATGTTTGGAAACTATTTGGCTTAAACCATTGTCGGTTTAAACCTTACTATGTTGTTGTCTAACTGTGTGATATATAGGACTTCATCTCGAGGCTTCGGATTGAGTCAAATTTAGGTGTTCGTGGCTTCGTATTTTCAGAGCGCTCAGTTTTGATTCGTCTAGTTTTTCTGAATATCAGAGTTCCAGTGATCCCTAGAATATGTTTTGGCGCACTATCCGCGCGCATGGATTCTTGCATCTAAGAAAACATCGTGCTTGACGATCAAATATTTGTTTTGAGATTCCTGGTATCAGCTGCATCTATTCCGCGACGGTCTTTCCTCCTCAGATTAAGTATCGAATAGAGCATTCAGCTTTTGGGATTTTTTTTTTTGTGCGATATAAAATTGAGAAAAAAATGCATGTTCGGCCAAGTCCCAATCTCATGTAGAGGCTTTCTGATTAAAGACTAGTGTCAAAGTTAGAGTGTCTGGAGGACATGAAAACTCATTCTTCGGGGACCCAATATAAATATCTTTCCCAGCCAATTCTTGAACCTTTTGGGGCAAATCGACTCGAATACGATCAGGTACGGTCATGCTCGCCGCTAATACTGCCAGAGCAGCCGCCGCTCCGCCTTGCCGCCCCACGACCCGATGCGTGCTGCCAGCTGCCGCCTACGCCGCGACACCTGCCGCTCAGACCAACCTATACTCCTGCGTCGTCTCTCAGACGACGCCCGGGCGATCCGTCCCAGGCAAGCACTTACACCTATATAATATATAAAGTATTATTATATATATTAATATACTATTATATATATATATATTGTTGTGTGTGAAATTGAAATTACTAGATTAAAAAAAAAACCATACCATAACATCAAATTATTAATGTCATAATCTGCCAACCTATATATTATAAGTGTGATCATTGTTGGCCTTTGTATTTATCATTTAAAACATACAGTCAGTATTTTATAAATGTGAAGTCAAATTGAGTATTTATTTTTATGATCTTATATTCAAATTTAATTTTGATTTTAAATGAATCATAGAAAAAAAAATAAAGATGTTATTAGTTAACTATGCATCATTGTTAATGCTTTTTAATAGCATAATCTTATTATATTAATATGCAATTCTTGTACCCAATTATCATAAATTATAAAAATGTGAATCCTTCTTCGTTACATTCAATGATGAACAACATTAAGCCTTTATCCCACTATGTGGGGTTGACTGCATGAATCTTTTTTCTCCATTGTGTCTTGTTAAAAGTTAAAGTGTCATTTAAATCTCACAAAGAAATGTCATTTGTAATATTTTCTAACCAAGTCTTTTTAGGCCTACCTCTATCTATCTTAACATAAATCAAATCTAATACATCTACTCTCCTAATCAGGCCATTGGAAGGATGTCATTTTATATGACCAAACCATCTAAGGCGACTCTCTCTAATCTTATCTTCCACGGGAGCTACTCCAACATTTTCACGTATATGCTCATTTCGTATCATGTCTCTAAAAGTAAAGCCACTCATCCACATAAGCATACTCATATCTGCAACACTTAACTTAATATTATGCTTCTCTTTTTAATGGCAAACATTATGCACCATAAAGCATTGCAAGTCTAACTACCATCTTATAGGATTTTTCCTTAAATTTGAGGGTGACTTTTCTATCACTTAATTGATCTTCCCAATTGTAGAGCTAGAAGACATATGGGTTATTATAGCTTACATTCTACACCATAAAGCATTGCTCTTCCCAATCCATTATTGTTGTCAACAAGCCCAAATCTAAAACTATGATATCTTAATATTCTGCACCATAAATCATTGCAAGTCTAACAACGATCATATCTTGTCCTACTTTTGACATCTTCTCTACTATATTAAGAAGACATCGAGTCTACTTGATGCCACATCTAGCAAGCAATAAGTCCCATCTTTTCCACCAGGTTATATCATTTCCTACCTTTGTTAATCCTCTACCACATCAAGTGTACACTTGGAGTGCGTTTAGCACAACTGCAACGGTTGAAAAAGTAGGTTATAAAATTAAAGTACAGAGAACTACTTTCTAAAATTGTTGTACATAAATCAATTTATTTTATTTGGTAAGTATAATTATCGAGTTGCTATGCTGAAGCTATATAAAAACAAATTACTTTGATACCCTTATATATATTGACATAAATATAATTATTTATGCCATTTTTTTTAAAATGATAATACTAACAATTTTAAATAAAAATCATATATAATTTTAGCAAATATTTTATAAGCGTTAAATATCAAACTACCTTTTTTTTTTTGACAAAGTACTATCATACTTCAAATACGATTAATTCATGATTTGTTAGTGCAGACATTATCTATAAGCTGATAAGAACCAATTAATTGGAAAATTCATATTTTCAAGCAGTCTGTATTAATTATATTGATCATAGGCTTTTCTTCACATTTAAGTGATTTAATCACATCGAGATTAAGTGAATTTTACCTCCTTTGGCTTGTTTCTTTGAGATGATGAATTGGAGTATAATCATGCGAAGCTAATACTTGCCGAGTAGGTTTCAGGTTAGTTGCCAACAACAATGGACATGTCCGAATAAACTTAGAGAAGGAACTGTTTGTAGGGAATCATATTCTTGTAGGAGGGGATTTCTACATTTGAATATGGGTGCCTGATATGTGTTTTTTGCCATTTGTTTAGGAGAGGATTTGATGATTATTTCTATGATTAGAACTTTTTATAGCTGTGTGTTAGCAATGAATTTGATACTCATGTTGCAAAGATCAGCTTAATCAGTAAATGATTCATATGAAACATTGAGGCAGGTTATTTCAAAATCATCTACGATATTATATTTGAACCTATTTCAATTAATCTTATAGTCAGTTGATGGGATTTTAGGCAGGCAACTCAAGCAAAACAATGAGTTGTTCGAGCTGAAAATCGAGGGTTCAATCAACATTGAGCGAATGGAAAACTTGAAACTTTAATTAGTAGATTATGATCTCCGAATATGTACATGTTT
>NW_021319552.1:1628168-1630620 GCF_001605985.2 Dendrobium catenatum
CTTGCAATTGAAAAAGCTTATTTTTAGCAGCATTGAGAGCAGAGAGGTTATTGGTAACATGATTATCCATATACACCTTATCAAGCTTAATCACCTCATTTTCAGGCTCTTTGATATTGGTAAAAATATTTTAAAAATATTCTTATTCCACCATCTTAAAACTTGTTTAAGTATACTCATCTTGGCCCAAAGCCTAGTCATACCATAGATCTCATCGTTCGGAGCAATAGGAGCAATCCATTTATTATGAATCACATTTAAAAAGTCAAGATGAGATAACCACATATTTTGAAATTTAAAAGTCGTAGGCACGAAGTTCCTACTAGTATTAATAGTCAAAAGTAAAGGAGCATGGTCAGAAACAGTCCTACTTAAATTTTCCACATAAGTCATAGGAAAATCCATAATCCACTCATTATTAAATAAAATCTTATCTAATCTTTGCCATAAATTCCCTCTACTCCAAGTAAAAGCACTTCAAAAAAAAAAAAAAAACTAATATCATGTAAAGTGCAGTCACTCACCATAGAGTTGAAATCCTCCATAGCTTTAGAGTTAGGAGAACTGCCCCTCCTTTCATTAGAATTAGAAATAATATTAAAATCACCACCCACACACCAAGTGATGGTAGAGTTAACAGCAAAAATATTTAATTGGTCCAGAGACATATACGACCAAACCTAGTGCAAGCCGCATAAACAAAAGTAACATTACACTTAAAATTGAAAAAAGAAACTTGAGCATTAAAAAATTGATGAAGATCATCAATAATATTCAAACTAATAGCAATATTCCATATTATCCAAATTTTATTAGAACAATTTGCAAATTTCATAGAAAAACCCAAACGATTAGTAGTACAGTCTAGTTTTCGACAACAATAAACGGTTCAATCAGAACAAGTAATTGAATATTGTGAATCCTACATAAATTTCTAACTCTAATTCTTGAATCATTACCCCCAATCCCCCTAACATTCCAGATAAAATCCTTAACCATTACAACCTTTGATAGAAGTTTGAGCTCTAGTTGACCGAGGCGTTGAATGGACCGAATTTTTCCCATTCTTACTTTTTTTCCTATTCACCTTGATAAACTCATCTTCCTCATTGTTATTAGACTCAGCACCCGCAACATTTGAGGACATAGAATCCTTTTTTTCCTCACATTCTAATAGATCCTCATTAACAGTCTCCAAACCCGTTTCGGGATTAAACTCCCCTTCTTCACACGTATCAATACTAGCATTACCAATTTTTGTTATAGGAATAGTATTCTCTTGATTAACCAGTAATTGATTATCACTAGTATTATGAAGCATAGATTCTAGAGAAACATAAATATTCACTTCTATAACACCCTCCCCTTCCATGGCCACATTAGCATTATCAAACAAATTATCCTCTAAAACTTTTTCATAGTTTTCTGGAAATTCAGTAACGAGTTTTCCATTGTTCCCTATTTTAACAGCAGTAGAAGAAGGATGCAACTTATCCTCAACATTTATAATAATTTTATTAGGCAAATTAGCTTTTTCCAGCATAGAAGTAAAAGATTTTTTTAAAACAGGATGTAACTTAAAGCATTCAGAAACGGCATGATCATGAATTTTGCAATGATGACAAAAATCTGAAACCTTTTCAAATTCAACTTTTTGTAAATATCCATAAGCTTTTGATCCGACCCAAATTTCCTTTACATGCTTTTTAGATATATCGACTTCAACTAGAACCCGGGCCACAGACGGTCGGGTCCTAGTCATCGTCGCATGATCTGTTTGTAACGGGCGGCCGAATATAGAACCAAGAGCATGAAGAACTTTAGGATTAAAAAAGTGTAAACGTAAATTCAGAAAATAAATCCAAATCGGAACTATAGGCGATTCTTCTTTAACATCGAAAAAAGGGGTCCATTTAAGAACACGCATTTGGCAATTATTGATGAAATACGCTCTTGTCACAAAAATTTTATTGTAATCCAAATCGTTAGAGAGCTGAATCACCACATGGCGAGCATCCAACAAACCCACAGAAAAAAAACCAGATAATTTCAGATTTTTGAAAAACTGACGGATCGTGTCAAGATTAGGTCTATGAAGGCCAAACTTACCAATAAGCGTAAATTGGAACGGAGAAGCAAGTTTTAGAACATCCTCATCAGAAAGAAGAATAGCCGGCACCCCATTAAAAATTGATTGAGTTAAGTTAGGAATATTTTCACTTGCCATCAGGTTGCAGATAACACATCTTTGAATGATCTTGTTGGCGTTTTAGAAGGCTCACCTACCTCTAGGTTGAAAATCCCATGATTATTACCATGGATCGGGCTAGAAACCTTCCCCCAAGGATTAGGGGTTGGAGCTCCAGCCTTAATACTGGCCCAAACAAGGCGCCAGAGCACCAGGGACACCCAAATCTAAGCGTAGTGAACACACAAAGAGAAAAGCTTGACG
>NW_021319552.1:1630720-1632151 GCF_001605985.2 Dendrobium catenatum
TCAACACCGGACCACCGCTTGAGGCCCTGTGCTTCATCAGGTCGCTACCTAAGGCTCGGACTTCCATCGATCTGTCACGTGAGGCCTTGTGCTCCACCAAAACATCACATGAGGCCTGGACTTTCGCCGGACCACTACTTTAGGCCTTGGGCTCCATTAGGCCATCACTTGATGCCTAGAGTTCTCCTAGAATACTATGGTCCATCCGACCTCCATCACTAGACAACGGTCTTTCTAACTCCGGCCTCTTGCCGACTACGGTCCTTCCGACCTCCGTCGCCTACTATGGTCCTTCCAACCTCCATCAACAGACAACGGTCTTTCTGACCCTGGTCTCCTGCCACCTACGGTCCTTCCGACCTCCATCGCCTATTATGGTCCTTTCGACCTCCATCAACAGACAACGATCTTTCTGACCTCGGTCTCCTGCCGATTACGGTTTTTTTGACCTCCGTCGCCTACAATGGTCCTTCCGACCTCCATCAACAGACAACGGTCCTTCTGACCCCGGTCTCCTGTCGACTACGGTCCTTCCAACCTCCGTCACCTATTATGATCCTTCCGACCTCCATCAACAGACAACGGTCTTTTTGATCCCGATCTCCTACCGACTATGGTCCTTCTGACATCGCCTACTATGATCCTTCCGAACTCCATCAACATACAATGGTCTTTCATACCCTAGTTTCATGCCGACTATGGTCCTTCCGACCTCCGTCACCTACTATAATCCTTCAAACCTCCATCACCATACAACGGTATTTCTGACCTCCATCCTATCGACTATGGTCATGCCGACCCAACAAGCACATCTATTGTAACTCCCAACTTGTAATGCACTTTATTTGATATACATTTATGACATTAAGTTAAGGCCTTCTCCCAAGGAAGGGCTTCATTTGTAATCGACTGCAAATACTAGTGGATTCATTCAAACTGGGCTAGGCCTCGTGGTTTTCCACCCTTTTATAGGGGTTTCCATCATATAAAACTTTATTGGATATATATATATATATATATAAGGAGTGCAAATGAGTCGAGCTCGAGCGATAGGTAGTTCTAGCCTGGCTCGTTAATTTTGCAGGTGGCTCAAACTCGAGCTCTACTCGAGTTAAAAACTTGAGCTTGAGCTTGACTCATGTGTCCGAATCCCAAGCTCGAATTCAATTTGTTAGCTTGAGCTCGGCTTGCATATTGGCTCGATTACAGGCTCGAATTGAATGAGCTAATAATAAATTATAATAACAAAACAACTCATATTAAGCAAATATCCATACAACTAAATCAAACATGATGCAATTTTTTATTAATAGTTATATAATCATTATCGATAAGATAGAATATCGTTGTTATATAAACTACAATCAAACACCATAGAAATATAACTATAAATAATTCGCACAAAGTTCAAATTACATGTGTGAAATTAAA
>NW_021319552.1:1635504-1644736 GCF_001605985.2 Dendrobium catenatum
GGATGCTTCGTATTCATTTCTTTTTTTGTTCCAATAGCTAAGCAGATTAAATTCTATATGAAAAATGGTCTCTCCAATAGCCGTGCATTTTCACTATCAAGTGGCTAAAAAATAATTAAACACTTTCCTCCCTTATTTTTACTACCAATCGATTTCTAATTTATCGAGTGTTTTAATGCCAAACATCTTTAAGCCTCTGCAAATTCTACTTCAATTTATTTTGCACCTCTTCGAACTCCGTTCCCTCTATTTGAAAGAGCATGCTAAAGAAGTTTCTTCACGAATCCCTCTTGCGAGTGAAGCCTCCCTGTCCATGTCCACGATGAAGCCCATCCAGCCTTTCTTCCTTGCTTGTGTGCAATCCATCTGCCCCGCCGCTCTTTCTCCTTTCTTGCATGTAAAACCTCTTCTTCATGAAGAAATCTCACGAACAAAGCTTCTCTGCATGTGTACACAACCCGTCTTTCCCTCTTCTTACTCGTATATGAAAAATCCCCCTAATCAAGTGCAACGTATCTTACCTTGCGCTCTATATGTTGGATTCCAACAATAAGGATGCCAAGCACTTCAATTGTGGCAATGTGTGTATCTATTCAGCCATTTTGATTTTTCATCGGCAAGACGATACCATAACCAATAATAAGGATGCCAGTCACTGCCTCCGGCCACCACCACCGTCATTGTCGACCAATACCACCTCTGGCCACAACCCGCCACCACCTCTGGCCACCATTGCCTTCGGTCGCCGCCTTCGGCTACAATCACTAGCAACCGCAGCCGCCGTCACCTCCGATTACCACCTTCGACCATCATCGCCATCCATAGTCTCCAACCACCACTGCCAGCCACCGTCGCTAGCCACCCCAATCGCCACCTCCGGTCACTGTCACCATCGCCACCACCTCTAGCCAACACAATTCACTTTGCAATGCAATCACTTTACTCAATTAAAACAAAAAAAATGTCACTCTAAATCCTTTATATTCATCTAGACAACTCAAAAATATTTCTTTACACTGTATTACTTTTTTAGGCAACCACATAGCCCCTTAGTTATTTTAATCTCATGATGGCATGCCAGAATCAGATAATTTCATAGGATTTTTTAATTATGAAGGGCTGCACGTTATGGGAGAAAAATTAAGCACCAGGTAGATCAGACTTCTCCTATTATGTAATTGAATATTATATTGAGAATATAATATTGTCTCAGGATACTGACACAATATTCAACAATGGATTAAATATCAAAATAGAGTTTTGGAAAATTATATTTCAATAATTAAACACATTTCAAAGAATAACATATTATCTTGAAAGATGGACATAAAATTTAATAGAATGTATTTAAAAATAAAAATTGAGCCTTAAAAATCTAATCATTCTTTTAATTATATGCAATAAGGAGAATACTACACCATCTTGAAAGACGATGATAATATTCTTCAAGGCGTCTAAAAATAAGAATGAAATTTATAAAACTCATTACTTTTAAGATCAAATATAACAAGGAGAATGTTATATCATATAGGGAGACAATAATAATGTTCTACAAGTATATCCAAAGTTAGAAATGAGTTTAAAAAGAAAATCTACATTCCCAAATATTTTTCTCTTATTTTATAGAACTAAAATAAGATTTATTTTAATATGGAGTTCTCAAATCCATTTAAGGGCAAACCTCTATAGTTAATTACATCATAGAAGAGATACTCCAAAAAAAATTCTTAATTAAATCAGCAATTTCATACCCTTTGATTACAAAATAAAAGGCAAGGAAAGAAGCAAGAATTTTTCAAGGAGAAAACTCAATGTTTAATATTTCTTAGCGAGTTAAAGGAGAAAAAGTAGAAGGTGTCTAATTCTAAGAGGCTCAAAGGCAACCTAGTCTATCCTATGTTGGGCTTTAATATCTTAGAGAGAGAATTTTCATATTTAAGTTGACATTTTATTAGAAATGTAAATTATATTCCCAGAGGACGAGGACTTAAGATTTAAAATCTATCTTAGAACCTAGATCTAAATTAGGTTCTGCAAAGTAATGACTTGAGCCTATCTAATGCAGTGTAAATATAGACTTATCCCGGCCTGAATTGAGAATCCAGCAAACCACCTAGGCGCTTAAAATCCATGAATCCAGTCTTTTTATGAAAGATGAGTACGAATATTATCTAAATTTTGAGGAGTTGAGGGTCGTCAACAAGACAAATCCTAATTGATCCCTTAACTTATGTAGCGTAATTGATGCTTGAAAAATATAATTAAAAATTTTAATTTTTTAATTCATTTCTAATGCAATGCATGCTAGTTGACTTGATGAATGCATAAAATTGAATATGAATCTGTTTTAAAAAGGCTTAAAAATAATTTTTTCCTTAGAAATTACACAACATTCCCTTGATAGAATTGCACCATAATAGATCAGGTGACATGTCAGAACTTACAAGCGGGGAGGTGTATAATAAGAAAGATGAGAATTTTAATATACTTTATGAAGACTCTCGACTGTCCCTAGTTTACTTCTTAAATCGTTAGAGTTACTATATGAGCTTAAATATTTTATTTAAAATTTAAGTAAAAAATATTTTTATTCATACCCTCACGAGCCTCCGGTCGTATACAGGCTAAAATAAAATATGGAATACAATAAAGAAGCCTAAAACATAGACAATTTCTACTGCACAAATAATGTAAACAATCCATTAAATAATAAATTATCCAACCATAAGATAATGTCCAGACTTCATGTGGCAAGTACCACTTATTATACAAGCTAGGGTCTACTGAAATTTAAGGGGTAGGATACCATTGAGAACAAATCGGATTCTAATCCTATGACTGATGCAAATGATTTTGAAATGAGATATCTCTTCATCTTCACCTCTTCATCTTATCTCCTTCATATTCTTTCCTTCTGCGAGCTCCTTGAATTTGTCGGGTCTAGATATCTAAATGAAAAGAAACTCATCCCCGAAGAGATATCTTCTTTTCTCTTTAGATATTAAAGTCATCATAACTTGGATCTCCAAATAGAATGGAACATTCCCCTAAGGGATATTTTCTCCTCTTTGGGTTTTAAGCTAGATGTGATATCCCACCTCAAAGTTACACTTTCATATTACAACTCTATTCAAATTATATTTACATTACATCTCAAAAATAAAAAAAATCTAAATCACCTACAAGGTTATCCCAAGAAATTATATATGAAACCATACTAAGTAGTTATATATGCCAAATTGTATAAATTCTATTTACAGGCACGTTTGGCTATAATTTTAAAGAGGGCCTAGCATTTTGCACATGTAGAAAATTTTGTCAATTTTAAATCTTTAATTTAGCCCTGTATGACTATGACCACATGTAGAAAATTCTGCGAGCATCCAGATCATTTCTAACTTATGGGTAATCTATTGCTCATCACATCAATTCACATATTTCATGAATAAATAAATAATCACATCAATCATTATAGCCAGCATACAGTGAAAATCACAAGAAAAGCCCGACATACAACAATAGAAAATTAAACACCGATCTAATCTCAATCTAAAGTTGGTGGTCATAGCAAATAAATCTAAGTGTGTGTAGTAGGTTGTGTGGTTTAGGGATATCTTAGGCTTACCATTAATTGAAGTTTTCTAATTAATTAAATTTAATTTATTGAAATGTCAAGGGAAATTTGATATTCAAATTTAAGTTTTAGGTGACTTAATATATATATATATATTGATATTCAAATTTAAGTTTTAGGTGACTTAGTGTGTGTGTGTGTGTATACATTAAATCATTTTGTTATTCAAATAGTTCATTTTTTTAATTATTGTTTAATTTTTAAAGTTGGTTAATAATTGATTATTTGGGGAATTTTAATTAATTGTTTTTTAGTATTTATTTATTTATTTGATGATTTATTAACAAAATATCAGTTGTTTATTCAATTTGATGATTTATTAAAATTTTAATGATTTATTGAGTTTTTAATGATTTATTGGATTTTCTAAAGATTTAGTGAATTATTTATTTATTTATTTTTAATTGAATTAATTTATTATTTGACCTCTTCCAATTTCACCTGAGATTTGTACATTTAGGTCATTAGAAATTTTTATCAATCTTTTATTTAGTCATCTATATTTATTTATTATTATGTATTTATGGTTTTAAAATTCAAGTTTAATCTTTATGTTAATTTTTTATTGTATGTTATTATTTATTTAAATAAAATGGATTTTTTTAATGTCTTTAGTTTATACCTTTGATTATGATGTTAATATTCATGTATGACAATTTTATTTATGATTTTACGATTTTGATTTTCATGTATATTATTATCAATTTTGTTTTAATTTAGGAGTCATTTTAATTATAATTTTATGGTTTTATGATTTTATTTATTTTATTTTTTTTAGTTGAAACCCACAGTAGGGGCCTACGCGTTAATATAAAAACCAGTTACACGGTCCTTAGAATGATCCTCCAGCTCACTACGCTCATACGAGCTACAATCAAAAAGAAAAATAAGTCCTACGAGCCGGTAGATCCTTTTTCTACCATTACAATATAGGCAAAATTTAGAGCTGGTCTGCAATTCAACAGCACCCAAAAAACGGAAGCAAAATTTAGAGCTGGTTTTATGATTTTATGATTTAACAATTCTATGATTTTGTTTTAAGTTAGAGATTATTTTACTCTTACTAAAAAAAAGATTATCATTTGTGTTACATGTTTATTCACTTACCAATTTTGTAAGTTATATAGGAAGCAACATATGGTATAACTGACATGTTTTAATTTTGCACATCCAAAATGATGGCAATTTAATGAGTTCATCCTCCCTCCATAAATTGCAATTTTTATTTGACTCACATATGTTGTAGGAATATTGTCATTTTTGTGTTGTTTATCATTGGATGTGTGAAGGTAAAGCAGGAAGCTAAAGTAAATCTCACAAATGGCCTGAAAATATTTATGCATTTTTATAGGTATGTATATATATTTTAAGCATTTTGATATGTATGCATTTGTATATACACTTATACATTACTAGTATAAATGCACATGCACATGGTGCACGTTAATAAAAACTAAAAAATAGTATTTATATAATATCATTGTATTCACCAAGTACATGAGAATAAAATTTAAAATTTAGAGCAAACCAACCAACAACAGGGCTCTCCGTCAAGTGTACTCCAATTGGAAAGAGCTGCAACTGGGTCTTCTAATATATATCTCTTAAAAGCCATTAGCACATAAAATATCTGAATGTCATAAAATGTACACTCGAATAAAATTACAATTCCAAATGCCTACTTCAACCACAAAACTGTAAAAACAAGCATATTCATATATTAATAAGCATAACGTCAAAATACTCTCTTCATGTGCAAGGATTGAAAAAAAAAGAAGAAAATATCTCGCAATAGATGGCGAGGATCAAAATAAACTGAAACCTTGCTACTTCCCAAAACGGGAAAAATTTTAAATTTCAGTTGGTTGCATCCTTCGCTTTCCAAAACATATGCACGATCTTACATATTTATAAGTTATGATTGTTGAGCCAGACAACTTTCACCATTGCTTATGTAGACATGTAAGTAAAAGGAAAACATTTCTGCCTAAGTCGAATATACAAGTAGCCAATTGTGGAGAGAATGTGTGCAAGCTTTGAAAAGGAGCAAATGCCATCCTACCTCCTTCGTGAGATAAGTAACTAATATTTTTGGTTGTCCGGCTATATTTATTTGTGTAATAAGATAAACGTTTGTTGCAACCCAAGTGGTGGTTTCGGGTAGGCGAGAGAGGAAGAAGATGTCACCATTGGGGAAATGATGGTGAGAGGGATGCCATAACTGGTGAAGGCCTTGGCAATGCCAAAATCGCAGTCGAAGGTTTCACCCAATTAAATGTGGGAGTTTGTTGCCTAAGGTTCCGTAGTTTTTGCCGATGGTTGATAGAGATTCGTAGGCTTGAAGAGTACCACTTCCAAATCTAAGGAAGCCTTTATTCTATTGGCTATGTGAGGCTAGATCGAAGCATCGACGACATAGATAACTTAAGAGAGGCATCATTACCCATGGAACAAGCTCGTTCCCAACCATCTCAATGCAATGTAGATGATATGAATAGCCAGCAGTTGTGAAATTAAGAGGCATTCCAAGTTTTTGAAGAGGTTTCTTTGATTTTAATTGTTGAAATCAGGAGCTAAAGAGGTTTATACAGGGAGATGCGAAGAGGTTAATGACTTAATGAATGACTGAGAAATTAAATGACGGTAGACGAATATGCATAGAAGAGAAAACAAGCCAAAAATTGAAAAATGAAGGGGCGAAGTGGCTTTTTAATATTAGTATAGTACAAATTTAGGGGATACAAAGAGCCGACTACAAATGATATTTAATGAAATATATTTCAAATATTTAATATATCAAGAATACATATATATTTTTAAAATTATTAAAATGAAATGAAGGGTCGGGATAGTTTTTAAATAAATAAAATAAACAATCAAAATTTTGATGGTGAAGGAAATTCAAGCCACACTTATAATAGTAGTAAGTATAGAAATAAAAATAAGGATAGCACAATTCTTAAAATCATAAGCCCAAATAATGTTTGGATATTAAAAATCTTATGACACTAAGAAGCTAAGGATAGCACAACCAACATTGCTTCCATCCAACATCTTCCAGTAAACTTGTTTACATATGCCTTAATCAATTAAATAGGATAAATTTAGACATGAATTATAAAGTTGGAGAAAAATCAATAATAAATAAAAGTGACATTGTCATTTACACAGAAATGTCAAAAAAAAAAATCTAAAAGTAACTGGATAATATATAACAATCAAGAGAGTAGCAATGTCAAGCATTGATTGAACAAGCAGACAATAATGCAAGAACTTCCTGAATGAAAAGTATGAAACTACAATAAGTTACAGTAATTAAAGACAAGGTCAATTCTTCCTAATTTATAAAATAACGATGAAGAAAGCTTATGAAGTAAAAGTTAAAAAAAGGCTCATAACAAGTGGAGTTAAGATTTGAACCATAACATAATTAGTTTCTCCCAATATATACGGGTTCTTGTGAAGATGGGGAAAGTTTGGCAAGAGCTTTGTAAAAAATAAAAAAGATAAAATCTTGAAATAGAAAATTTATTGCAACTACTTAGCTTTTCATAACAAAATCAAATATTATCCCAGGAAAAAAAAATCATAACCAGTGAGGTGCATTTGCAATCCACGATAGCCACAATATCTAAGATGGGAAATTCTTAGGAAGGGAAATGAATTTAAAAGAAGAAAATCGGAACTTAGCTTTAAACAAAGTACTGGCTTCTTCTTTTTCGCATCTCCCATAATGCTATGGATTTGCCAATAATCAAAGATATTAATCAAGTGTAAAACTTGCATGATGAAAAAAATTTACCTCTTTTATTAATTCTTTAACTTTAGGGAGGAGATCTAGCGACAGTCTTCTTCGATTTCGACTTCTTTCATCCTAACATCGTAAGCTGAAATAGTTATCAAAAGTCACAATCTTTAAAACAATTTGTATTTAAGTAAAAAAATATTGATGTACTTTGTGTAATATATATTTTAAATGTTAATAAAAAAATAAAAGTAAATTAATCAAATAATATATCATATTGTTAATTATGAATTTCAATCACATTTCTATCTCTATTACTATATCCAAAGATGCTTGATTAATTGACTATTTTTAAAAATAATCATAGAGGTTAAGAGATCATTTCATATATGTTCAAGTATTTCAAAATCATGCAATTAAATTTATTAAAAATAATCTGAAGATGCCCAATCTTGAGTGATTGAATTTGTATTATCATAATAACAATGATAATACAATTAATTTTTGTTTACTTCTATTTCATCAAAAAAATTGAGGAAAAATCTTTCTCATCAAAATAAAAGGAAATGATATAGGAGAAAGCTAATTATAGAGACAATAAAACAATAATCCAAGCACGCATTAATTGAGTATTTTTAATAAGAAGAGATAACCTGTAAAACTTACCTCAGGCTAGACGCTTGGAAGTTCTAAAATGGATGTGTTTCTTCCAACCTTAGGATGATAGAAGTTGGAGAGAAGCAACGGCGATTTGGTAGCCAAGGGCCCAAAGCTCTTCTTCATGCGAAGCAGGTGAACGAAGAGGTCTTGAAATCATGGGGATGTGAAAAATCGTGACTTCCGATCAAATAGGAACAGCATGGAAGAAGTTTCCTCTACTCTCCCAAAATTCTTCTTCACACGAAGCAGGGGAACGAATACGCCTAATAGAGGATGTGAAGAGATGTGAAGATGAGCCCGAGCTCCCGTCGTGACTTCCAATCCGACAGGAGGAGAAGAAGGAGAATAAACTTTTTAGTGATTTCACCCGTCTCCGGGAAGAAGAGGAAGCGAAGAAATAAATTGAGATGAGCGGAATGCAATGAAACGCAAAAACATATGGAGCAAATTAAATTAATAATTTACAATAAATAAATATTGTAGTTTCAAAGAATATGGTTAGCCAAATGCAACGACGATTTGGTAGCCAATGCACACAAAAAAGTGGTTTCCTTCATCTTCCAAAACATGAAGTGCGAAATGCTTAATGCAAACACTTTGGAAGTTCAAGAGAACGAGATAGTAATTAATTAATGAAATTGAAGGCTTTTCAGTTATGCATTTAAAGTCTTCAATTCAATAGATCTGTAGTGGAATCATTTCATCAAATAAAGCGTAGCATTAATAGTCTCTTCCTGCTAATCACTTTTTGAGATATTAAAAGCCAAAGATTAGGGACAACGGCGCGAAGACCACGAGGCTAAGGCGATATTAGGATGGGTTTAGACTTGCACGAAAGATTAATACATACATGAATTAATAATTAAGTGAAACGTTCAAAAGAATTAAAAAATTAAATTAGTCAAAAGGAACCTAAGGGAAACTCAACAGACGGTAAAACGTTTAGATAATTATGTAAAACGTTCAGAAGAATTAATAAATTAAATAAGTGAAACATAACCTAATAAATAAATTAATTAAATCTATAAATAAAATGAATGGTTGAGATTCATCTTTGATAAATTAAATAAAAGGTTAGGATTGCATTTGGGTGGAATCCCAAGCCACTTTTATATAGATAGTATAGATATGTCGTTTTCTTATGTCTTTCTGTATATTTCTCTAATATCTTTTTTTTTTATTTTTTGGTGAAA
>NW_021319552.1:1650571-1654205 GCF_001605985.2 Dendrobium catenatum
AATTAACTTTCCAAGCAAATTTGAATCCCATCGTCGGATCAAGATTTTTTTGATCGAACGACTCCGATCTCCCCTCTCTTTCTCAAATGCCCTAACTAAGGCCGAAACTCGAGGATTCAAGCGGGATGGGGCGGAGGCCTCTATCACTCGGGACGCTCTCTCTCTCTCTCCGGAGACTCTCTGCATTCGCACTAGCCGAAGCCTCCCTTGCCCTAGCCGAAGCCCGACGCCCTCTCGTCTCCCCTTCTCTGGAGCTCTCATTCACGAAGCTCGAAGCTGATCAAGATCCCCATCTCCCTGCTTCTTCTTTGTCCGTGAGATGCTCGAGCACTAGGCGGGATCCCCTTTCCCTCTCAGTCTTGCACGACCCAAGTCGTGAGCTCCCTCCTCGTCCGATCCCGCCTCTAGCGACGAAGCCCAAGAAGATGTCGCAAGCTCCAGGAGAACTCGGACCCGTAGCCTTGCCCGACGACAGCCCCGAAGCCTCTCCCTCACGGAGCTCCTTCTCTCGTGTGATCAGCGAAATCGACTCATCCTCTTCGTCCTCCCTCTCCGACCCGACGCCAGGGCTGACACCCTAAACTTCCGTCGCTCCTCTCATGCTAGGGCCGGCGACCTCCTGCTCCCGTCGTCTCTTACTCTAATCGAGCCCGACGCCAAGCCCCGACGACGATTTATGCAAGTATACCTCTTTCATTTGCTCTTCTTCTTCTCCTTCTACTTTTCCTGCTCCTCACGAAATTTAAGAATGAAGTTTTCCTGAGTTTTCTTTTGCTTCACATGTGCATATATATCATTGAGATGATTATTGCATGACTATGAGAAGTTTTGTGTGAATCACTCATAAGATTTTGATAGAGTAGTTGTATAAATTGTGGCTTTTGTTGAGAGGTTTATCACATGAATCATGCTGTGTAGATTGTATTTAGATCAAGGTGGGCAAATCGAATTTTCATGTTAACTTATTTCATGTGATCTCATAGATATTGCACACCAAGTGTTCGGTGAAATGGCATTAAGAGAAATTCGTAATTATTTTGTTCGTATTGAGGTTTTAGGTGATAGTCTCGCACACATGGGTGTGTTCCTCGGAAATCATTAGTTAGAGGTTTAAAAAAAAAAATTCTGAGAACAAATTTGTTTACTTGATGAAATATACGAGTGTAGGTCTTCCTTTTATGAAATATTTCTTCTGTTGAATGTTTACAAACGGGTTCTATATCCTTCAAAGAATGTGAGGTCTTCTTGCTTAGAACAGGAAGCTTGGTGTGTGAAACTCACAGTTGTTTGTAAAACATGATATATTATTCAAATATTTCATGGGTAAGTTGTGAAAAACCATGAAGATCTATGTTATTCTTTATAAAAGAGGTAAATACATGCATGCAAGACATTGGGTGAAATGTTGTCGGAAGAGATTTGTGATGTTTTGAATTTAAGTCAAAGCTTTGTATCTGTATTATCTCATAAAGTCCATGGTTAAATAAAAGTTTTGTGCTTTCAAATTGAAGATTCTCATGAGCATCAATTATTTGGTTGGAAAGGTGAGTTTGTCAGGTGGAAATAAACGGGTCGGAAGCATGTTTGGTTCCAAAGGAACTATGGCGAGTGATGAAATACTTTTATTTTATTCTTAAATTTTGCTCTCCCTTTCACTTGTTTGAGCTTCATATGGAAAATCATGTTAGTAAGTATGATTGGAGAAGTTTATGAGTGGCTTCATGTTCGAAAGATTTACAACTCACTTTATGTTTAAAGGAGTTTTGGTTTGTTTTAGGTTGGAAAAATTATGCTTATGCCTTAAAAAAAAAATAGTGTATTTGGGGAGATTCATACTTCTTGTTGTGTCAATACATTGATGAATGAAATATATATGTTGAATATTAAACTGGTTAAATGGTCGATGGAGAATCTTGTGTTTGGTTGTAATGATAAAACTTAGAAGATTTATTAAAAAGCTTTACGAGTTGCTTTATGTAAGAAAATTTTATGATTTGCTATATGTTGAAAAATTGTATGAATTTTGGAAGAAGTAGTGTCAATCGTCACTATCACGAGCTCATGACCTCATTACGATGGCTATGGAAAATTGAGAGAAATAACTTGATATATATTCAAAGCTTTACTTATAACCTTCTAAAAATGTTTTATCTATATTCCATTAATTTTTCTACATGATGGGCTGTTGATTTGCAATGACATATGTTTGGCATGTTTACAAGTTTTGTATTGAAGGCTTTTGTTGGATTCTTAGTGGCATGTAATGAGTATGATGGAAATTCATTGGGAAGTATTCACATGTTTCATAAACTCGAAGTTATATTACTTGTGTTATTTGGAGTATACTTAGTCACAAAGGGTTGGTAGACTTTGAGATACCTTTGTGTTCATTTAAAATCCTGATCATTCCCTTCCTCTTTGAGCTGTATGTGAAAGTTATGTGGGTAATTATGATTTAAAAATTCTTATACATTTCATGCATTAAAGTTTGGCTTTTATTTGCAAATTTTAAGTTGAGCGACTATGCAAGTGGCTTTCTTTTGAGCTTTTTAGAGAGTGAATTGACATCAAACTTTCTTCTTGATAATTATGTTTTGATAGAACCTTTTGAGTTCTAACATTAAGTGGATTCATTGTCATGTGGATTGTTACAAAGAAGTGTGGATCTTCATTCTTACATTCTGTTTGATGTTATTTTGGTAATTTAGTGGAAAGTTGAAAGTGTATTGGCTTTGTGTTGGGAACTTGATGATTTGCTTTGGTGTAAAAAAAAAAAAAGGAAAAGTCTTGATTTGCTTATGCTGAAATGATTCATCGATGGCTTTGGATTTATTTTGTATTAAAGGTTTTGTAAGACGAGTTTCATGAACGCTTTACAATGAGAGGTTTTTTTTTCTAAAACTTTCTTGTTGGAAAGCTTTATGGTTCTACCCCACTCCGAATGTCATAGAGGCACTTGATCGTTGGTCTTTTTCTGTGGAGTTTTGTGTCAAAAGATTTTCATAGATGCTTTGTATGTAATTTTGTGTAATATTTCATTTAGAGGTTTTCATGAGGTATTTTAGGACTTCTAGCTTTATGATTAGCTTTGTGTGGTAGACTCATTGATGTCTTTGTAAGAGCGATGTGGTATTTCGTGGGGGAGTTGTCTTTCTTCTCGCTTGCACTTATTTTCTAGATGGTTTTGGATTAGTGGGTAATGAGAGCATGTTGTTTTGGGTTTTAAGTGAAAGGTCTATTTTGGGGATTTGTTTCTCTTTGTCATTTGGATCTTTGTTTAGAGGGTAGGTTTAGTTGTTTGAGTTGAGTCTCATTCAAGTGCCTTGCTTGGAGCATGGGGACAGTAAAATGGCATTAAGACCCCTTCTCTCCTGCTCATTTTACATTGAATAGGGGTGAAGCGTGTTTTAGAGACATGCTTGGCTTCGAAGAAGCATGTCTAATAACAAAATGCCCACATTCCTTTATTGTTTTGTCTTTCATTTCTTCCTCTCTTTTCGGTATTCTGTAGTTTTTGTTCTTCTTGCATTTCTACTACTCTCCCACTGATTGTCTTATTTCACCTGTAGATCACTAAACCTATCAATACATGTATGAATGTCTAGAAGGGTTAGAAAAAACATCTCCTTTCGTT
>NW_021319553.1:0-6209 GCF_001605985.2 Dendrobium catenatum
TTAACAACCTAATTACTAGACTCAACAAGCTAAACCACCTAGGCGCTTTAAAAACATATATCCAGTCATTTATGAAAGAGTAGTAGGGACGTTATTTAAGAAAAGTTTTGAAAATAGGACCGACATCTAGAGCAGATCCTTAATTGACCCCTTAACTTATGTTGGGTGTTTAGTGTCTAAATAGATGCAATTAAAATTTTAGACTCGATTTAATTTGTTACTAGTGTAATGCAAGCTAGTTGGCTCGATTAAATGCTTAAATCAAATATGAAGCAGTTTTAAAAAGGCTTAAAAAATAGATTTTATCCTAAAGATGCACAGATCCCCTTGGACAGATCTGCATCCTCATAGGCCAGGTGGTCTGCAAAAAGCCGCAGGCGGGGAGGTGCCTAGTAAAATGAGAGAAAATGTAGCAAATATGTATGCGAACTCCCGGTGGTCTCGGGCTTACTTTTTAAATTTGTTAGAGTTGCTATGTGAGCTTAAATGTTTTAATTTTGTTTAAGTAGAAAAGTTTTAATAAGTCCTTAAGAGCCTACGAATCGAATTCTAAGTCAAATCAAAATCAACATGCAAGTAAAAAGACTAAAAAAGTAGGTAGTTCTACTGCACAATCAATTAAATTAATAGCTCAAATTGAATGTCCATATGGCAAGTGCCACTTATTATTACATACGAGAATTTACAGAAAAGTAAAGTGGTCGGGCACCACTAACAACAACCCGGATTCTATTACTAAGACTCAAGTGACTTCGAGAATGTGTCTTCTTGCCATCCACTTCTTCATCCTTCTGCAACTCCTTAGATTGTCAGGACCGAATATCCAAATGAAAAGAAACCCCCCCTTGAACGGGGTGTTATCTTTCCTCTTTGGATATTTGAAAGGTCATCCAAATTTAGAGCTTCAAATGGAGAGGGACTCTCCCCTAAGGGATGTTCCTTCCTCTTCGGATTCAAAATTGGATATTTTAACATTCCATTCTTAAGTCACTTTCAATATTTACAACCATAAATACATCTCAAATTACATATAATAAAATAGAATACTCTACACTCGATCCTGCAAGGTTATCTTAATAATCAGCAGTTATATATAATCCAAAGCAGTTATTATTGAATCTAAAGCAGTTATAATCAATCCCAAGCAGCTAATATTTGAAATTTAAAATGCTCAATTATTCACAACACAGAGTGCAGAAAAGTAAGTAAACAAACACATCAATTCTAAGCTAGCAACCGCATGCAGTGAAAGCTCAAAAACTTGACACACAGTGGAAAAGTAAACACCGGCCTAACCTAAAACTAGAGTTGGTTGTCCTAGCAAATCATCTGAAGTGTGTGAGGTAGGCTGTGTGATTTGGATATGTCCTATGGAGGGCAATTTGTTAAAGTTGTTTGAAGTTTTCATTGGTTAAAAGACTTAAGGGAAAATTTAGGTTTGAGTTTAAATATTAATGACTAAAAGTTAATTTTAAATAGATTTTAATTTTTTGTTGGATGCCACCTTTGTTTCTCACCGAGCCTGTGAAGTTTATTTCACCTTCATTGGGGCTAAGCTAATAGCCTCATAGGCCTGGGTTACCTAGTGGTACCTAGTATAATTAAATGATTTAATTTGATTAAGGTTTGAAAGTTAATAGATTTTAGTCAAGCTTGGTTGATTACTAATTTTGAGGTTGATTAAACATTTCAGGAGTTTTAGAGTGATTTTCAAGTTTTAGGAATTTTTGGATTATTTTAATCATTTAATTAAGGGGTCAAAAATTGACTTTTTAATTAGGAGTGTTTTATAAAAAATTAATATTTTATTAAAATATTAGACTTTAATACGATCAGTTAGACTATAAGTACGCTAAAATTGGATTTAGTTATGAAGCTTCGAAGATTTGACTTGATTTTGACTTAAGTTTGACCGATTTGTTGATTTTTGACATTGAGTGATTTTTGAATGCTTAATATTTTTTATAAATACTAGAATTAATTGTGAGTTGAATGCTTTTGAGTTTGGTCAATTTGGAGTTTTCTAGAATTAGTTATGATTTTTCAAAGTTTGTGTATTTATTGAATTTATTTAATTATTTAATTAGAGGGGTTTTCTTGATTTTACTCTAAATGAATTTCAAACTCCTTGAAATTAACTTCAAAAGTCAGGAATGACTTAAGGAGTGATTCCCAAGTATTTTAGAATTTTGTAGAATTTTAAATTATTTTTAATTAATTAAATTAATTAAATATTAAATTTCATTTAAAATTAAATTAAACTTTAATTTGTTGTCAAATAAATTTGATTTTCTTTTTAATTGATTAAGGGTTGAATTCTGGTCAGTATAAGTATTATTTGTATTTTTTGAATTTAAATATGATTTATTGTAATTTTTGAAATTTTTAAAGCTTAATTAAGGGGTTAATTTTGACTTGTTTAATTTTTTAATCTAATGAGCTCCAAATTGAGTGAAATTTGAACCTAAGGTGTAAATTGTCACTAAGTTTGATTTTCTCAAGTTTCATCCCTATTGGGTATGTGTAGAATTTCCTAGGATTTTTCTAAGTTGACTAGACCTTGTCCTTAATTATTATTCCTGGGTGACACTAGTGCTCAATTGGGCTTAAATCTCTATTCATCTAACCCTTAGACATGTGCAAACATACCACAACAATTAGGAAGCCTAACAGTTCCAATTTGGAGAGTTATGAATTTTTAAAATTTTGGGTCCAAAATGGACCCATTACATTATAAATTCATCCCATAGCAATCCATTGGACATCTGGTCCTAAGAAAAATACAGGTAATGCCTAAGATGTCCAAAATTATTTCACCAAAATTTGAACTCATTTGACCACTAGATTAAGAGAAAATTGAGAAAATTAGATTTCAAACAAACTGAGATAACTCATAATTTAGTGATCAAAATAAATTTAATTTAATTTTAATAAATAAGAGAGCTCAAGAGCTTTCCAACAAGCCTAAGAAAACTAAATTTGGTGAAAATTTAATTTACTATGAATTTTCAAAGTTTTGGCAATTAAAATTGATTTTTTAAACTCAATTTCAGCCGCTGCCAATCATTACCAATGATTGGCGCTGAAACGACGGCAACGAACAGCGTGGTGCCACGTGTCCAACATTTGGCATGCAGTCGTGCGTCACTTAAACACATCGGACGACATTTTAGGCCGTCCGATCTGCGTGTTCTAAACGAACGGTCAAGATGCGGCCATGTCAACCCCGCGATTCCAAATGACCCGAGTTCGAAACCAAGCAGTGACACACCATTTTGGAGAGGGTGACGTGGCACTCTATTGGCTGTCCGATCGCACAGAATGAACGATCCGATGGCTATGATTTAGCCATTAGTTCAAAATGTACTGAAATATTGAAATCACCATAACTTTCAAAATACAAGTCCAAATTGGATGAAATTTGAAACATAGAACCATGGTAGCCTAATCTTCCAATGCTTGGAGTTTAGAGGCTCCATGCATTGTAGATTTTCTACAATTCTAAATTTAAATTTTAATTAAAAATAGAAATAACTTATAATCCGATCGTCAGATTTTTAACATCTTGGTCTTTTTGAAAAGCTAAAGATACCCTATTCAACTTTGGTGAAGACTCCAAGAGCTAGATCTGACTGGATTTGAAGTTATTCTTGAATTTCCTGATTCTCTCTATACTATCTCTCTTCTCCAATGAGAGTTTGGAGGCCAGAATTTGGTGGGGAAAGGCTTGGTAAAGCTAGAGTAATGTTTGGAGAAGGTTTTTGGAGAGTTTTTTGGGGCTGGAATGGCTTTGGATGAGAGGGATTGAGTGAGAGAGAGCTTAGGGTTAAGATCCTCTTAATTAGGGTGTTTTCCTTATTTAAACAACCCTAATGCATTTGGATGGTTGGGATTGATTCAATAGCTTCCCTTGATGATGCCACATGTCCCTAGAAATTGGTGGGAGCAGGGAATCAAAGGACAAGGGGGTACATTAGGTGTAAAGGGCTTTGTCCTTTGGCACACATAGGGAGGAATGATCAAGGCTATTTGATCCTAATCCAAGGGTTGAGAATAACCCTAGGAGGGTTCTAGAACCTGAACAAACAATTGAAGAGGCTTAGGGATGGAGGGATTAAGCTTAAGAGGTCATTTGACCAAGTTTGACCATGCATAAGGCCTTAAATTGAATGTTTGATCAGTTAAAGTCTAGCTGGACTGATGAGGTGGCATAGAGAGTATTTTAAGTTACTGTTGGAATGAATTCAAAGGAGTTTAAATGGTTTGATTGGCTATAGGAGCAAGTTAGTGAGTATACAAGTTTATTTGACCAAGTCCTAATGAGTTAACTTGGTCAAATCTACTTGGATTTGATTCACCAAGATTTGAAGCATGATTTGGAATTGATTTGAGGCTTGAAAGAGTCTTGAAATATCAAATGAGTTAAAATAACTCATTTGAAACATTAAGGGGTATTTGGGTCAAAAGTATCAAACTGGTCAACCAAGCTTGACCAAGGTCAGGGTTTGAGTCAATTGTACTCCTAAGGGTGATTAGGATGCATTGGAAGATGTCTTGAAGTTTAACTTGAAAAGGGCATACTGAAGTCTATGAAAAATTTCAAAATTTCTCTAAAGGGGCATTTTGGTCATTTTGACCACTAGTCAACTAGGGGTCAAAGTGGGTCAAAAAAATGCAGTTTAATGCTCAATGGGTTAGGATTAACTATTTAGAAGTTATTGGAGGCTTTGGAGGAAGCTCCAAGGTCAGCATCCACTAGGTGGGAGGTTTAGTGGCATAGGCCGTAAATATTTGAATATTTTATAGCCTTTGGATTTTAATTTAATTTATGGAATTAGAGACCTCAGAATGGGCTCAAATTTGGAGGGTTACCTCTAGATACATGTCTTATCACTTTGCAAGTTATAGACTTTGAATCAGAGGTCTTCTGACTGGGTTTTGAAGTGTTTAAAAAAAATCCTTGACAAGGCTTTCAGGGTGGAGCCTTTAGCCTTAGATTTGAGTCTAGATTGATCTAAAATCTAAGTAGATCCTAAGGTCTGGAGTCTAGAAGGATTCTAGAGTCTAGATTGGTCTGGAGATTAAATTGATTTAGGGTCAGGATTGGTCCAAGTGATCTCATATAAAAATGAGGTCAACAAATATTAAGTGCAAGAAAATCTTGCTCTGATTATTCATTATTTGTTCATATGAGAAAAAAGATTCTGCATGCCTAAGTCTTCTGAATAACAACTAGGATTTAACAAATTTGATCTTCAGAACTCACAGTTAGGCATATGTTTATCTTTGAAATTTTGGTTGCTACCTAAAATTTTATGGTATGAAGCTTGCTGGAATATCAATACTGCATATATTTACTTGTCAAGATATATATATTTTAAGTATCATTGAACATGGTTTCTTCTATGCAATGTCTTTGGACCATATCTACTGCATTTCTAGTGCTTTTGTAAGTGTCTGTCCTTTGGTTTTCTACAGAGCAATGATTTTTGGGATTGTTATAAATGCTATTGATTCTATCACTATTTATTGTAATAATCTTGGCTGTTATGGGTGGCTAAAAAAAGTGAAAGAGCAGTTTTTGTCTACCTATAGAAATAAAAAAAATGCAAGGAGATCCAGTTGCAATATTGACAGCATAACTACTACCTTTGGAAAAATTTAAAGAGCAGTTTTTTCAAAAATTATGTGGATTTGTATTGCTCCCTTGGAAGGTCATTGAGCATAACAATTGCCTGTGAATTTTTGGTATCAACTTGTTCTACACTCTATTATGCATTATCTGATTTATAATTTTTCATGCTAATTTTATCATGAAATCGAACATGTTGCATGCAAATCGAACATTAATTATCCAATCATATATTGTCACTATTTATTCATGGAAAATTAATTACGTTTATAGTTTGTTTTTCGAAATAGTTTATGCTATTAGTTTCATTATAAATGTATTTAATTTGTCATATGAAAACTAATTATGTAAATACATTTTTTCTTTTAAGGATATTTTGTCTTTACATGAAACTATATACATTTAGTAATTTCTTTATGTATTTCATTTATTTGAAATAATTATCATCATAACTATTTAATTTGATGTTTATATCAAGAATAGTTTGTTAATCACCAAAGTGGTCGAACTACAAAGTTTTCATAAATATCAATTTAAATAATATTTAATTTCTAGTGAGTGTTAAGATAGTTGCTAT
>NW_021319553.1:6309-25546 GCF_001605985.2 Dendrobium catenatum
ACCTCTCAATAAATGTATGGCTTCCATAGTAGACCTTCACGGCATGAATCAAAATTGATTTTGAGAAATAATAGTATCACACCTCAACCTATGCTCCATAACTCAATCCCATAGTTTTAAAGTATGACACATTAACTTAATTCCTCTATAATTCACACATTCCTATGCATCACCTTTATTCTTAAAAATATGAATTAACACCCTCATTCTCCACTGATTTGGCATCTTTTTAGTCTTCAAAATAGTATTAAAAAGTTTAGTAAGCCAAGAAATTCCTTCAACTCCTAAGCATTTCCACATCTCTACTGGAATATCATCAGGTCCAACAGCTTTTCCACACTTCATTTTCTTTAAAGCCGCTCTAACTTTGGTTTTACTTATACGTCGATAAAAATAAAAATCTTTATTTTCATTTTGGGTGATAAAGTCACTAAAGTCAATCATATTTTCACATTCTTCATTAAAAAGTTTAGCTAACTACCTCATCCACCTTTGTTGAATATCATCTTCTAAGAAAAGTACTTTTTGATCTTCATCCTTAATACACTTCACTTGAGCTAAATTTTTACTACTCTTATCTCTTTGTTTGGCTAATTTATAAGGTTTTGACAATAAAGGACATGTAAAGCCTAATGTGTCATTTGTCCAAATCTAAAAGGTGTCAAAGAATGATAAATGTCATTTCGGTTATAAGCATGGACACTATCAGAAAGATTGCCTGAAATATAAGGCTTGGTTTGAAAAAATATAAGCTTAATGCTTTTGTATGTTTTAAATTAAATTTTATTGAGATTCCTTATAATACTTGATGGATTGATTCTGGTTGTACCACACATGTTTTAAATGTAATATATGGATTTCTTATGACCCATACCATAAAGATAAATGAAAATTTTATCTTTATAGGAAATAGAGTCAAAGCTCAAGTTGAAGTCATCAAAACATATCAATTGATTTTATACACTAACATCATTTAGATCTTTTTTAAACTCTTTATGTACCTTTTATTTCTAGAAATTTAGTTTATTTACCAAAATGTGATACAATTAGTTATTCATATAAGTTTGGAAGTGGATGTTTTAATTTATTTAAGTATAATCAACTTATTAGTTTTGATGTTCTTTGTGATGATTTATATAATTTAAGATTTAATAACTGATGAGGTTGACTATAAAGGGACATTCTCTTCAGTGTTTAAGAAAGATTTATTAAGAATTATTATGGTGATATTAGTTCATATTAATTTAGAGTTATATCAAATGGATGTGAAAATAACCTTTCTAAACGGGAATTTAGAGGAAGAAGTTTGTATATATATATATATATTAGCTTAAGGGTTTTTCAGATGAAGGAAAGGAACACATGTTGTGTAAATTTAATAAATCAATATACAAACTTAAACAAGCTTCCCGACAATGATATCTCAAATTAAATAATTCTATCACTTCCTTTAGATTTGAAGAAATCACTGTTAATCGGTGTATTCATGTAAAGGTTAGTTGGAGCAAGTTTCTCTTTTTTTTATATATGTGGATGATATTTTGCTTACTACTAATGATCTTGATTTATTACATGAAACCAAAAAAACTCTCTTAAGAAACTTTAAATTGAAAGATATGGATGAGGCATCATACATGATAGAAATTTAAATGTTCCGTGATAGATCATAAGGAATATTAGGATTATCTTAGAAATTATATATTAATAAAGTTCTTGAGAGATTTAAGATGAAAAAATATTCAACAAGTATTGTTTCAATTCAGATAAATTGAGCCTTATGTAATGTATCAAATCAAAAGATCAGCGACATTGATGTCTCGACGAGCCATTATGTAGTAGGTTATGACTGACTGGATGGGAGTAATGTGGATCTGATCTCTAGCTATAGGAATAATGGAGGCGTGAAGAATGTGTTGGATGGTTCAAGCAATTTTCATTAAGGAACTAGTTGCAAAGCCATGAATATGGGCATTACTTTTTATACCATTCTTTAGGTGCTTGTTTTAGTCCTTATAATGCCTTTTCTAATTTGAACACTTGATTAGAAAATTGTAAAATTTTGAAGCCTGGGGGTTGTTTAACATACAAATCATCCTTTATCACCCCATTTAGAAAGGCACTGTTAACATTCATTTGATACAGTTTAAATCCCTTAAAATAAGTAAAGGTTAGTAGCACTCTAATAGCTTCTAATCTAGCTACAGGGGAAACATTCTCTTCAAAATAAATCCCTCCTATTTTAAAATATCCCTTAGCCAGCAATTATACCTTATTCCTCACAATAACTCTAGAATCATTCATTTTATTTTTGAAAATCTATATTGTTCCAAACACACTCTGGTCCATAGGTCTTCCAACTAGCTCTCAAACATCATTCCTTATGAATTGATTAAGTTCTTCTTGTATGGCTAACATCCTGAATTCATCAGATAAAGCTTTAGTTAAGTTGGTAGGTTCAATCATTGAAAAGAAGACATAATGGTTTACCTCTTTTTTAAGTCCATGCCTAGTTCTAACACCTTCAAATGGGTCTCCTAAGATCAATTCTTTAGGATGACTCGATGATATCTCCATTCCTTAGGCAAATTATTTTTAGATTCTATCCCTTCCTCCAAATTTGCATATTCCAATCCTTGGGTAACTTCTACAGCCTCCTCTTCTTCTACTTTAAACCCTCAATAATCATCAAATTCATCAAAAATAATATTAGTGGTCTCCTCAACTACAAGTGTTCTTTTATTGAAGATTATTTAGGATTTCCTAACATTTGAGTAACCTAGGAACACTCCTTCATCAGATTTTGAGACAAAATTTCCTAGTTGATACTTCCCATTATTCAAAATGAACACTTTACATCCAAATACATAGAGGTGAGAGAGGTTAGGTGTCCTACACTTTAGAATTTCATAGGATGTCTTGTTCAATTTGCTTATAACATTCACCCTATTAAGAATATAATATTATAACTTCTACCCAAAAGTATTTTGAAAGTATGTATTCAGCTAACATGGCTCTAGCAGCTTCTATCAGGGTTATATTCTTCCTTTCAGCTACCATGTTCTTCTGAGGGGTCATAAGAGCTGAAAAGTTGTGGTATATCCCTTGCTCCTTACAAAATGATTCAAAATTTTCATTCACAAATTTTCCACCGTGATCGCTATGAATGATTAAAATTTCCAAACCTAGCTTCCTCTAAATTCAAGTAAAAAAATAATTAAACTACTCGAATGATTTACTTTATGAGATATAAATCTAATCCAAGTAAATTATAATAATTATCAATAATCACATACCCAAAGACTTTCCTGTTGCGGATCTATTTCCATGGTTTATGAATTTTGATGATAGCACACTCTTATTTTTCTATGACTTCCTTATCTACTGACATTTCAGGTCCACAAGATCAGACTTCGATTATAACCAGCTCAAGATTGGGTAGTCTAGATCTGAGTCAATTTGTACCTTTTTCCTTTCTTGAGTCGTTTGTAACTGCTGTGACTCCTGATGCAAAGTAATTTTGCACACACACACCTTGGAAGAATTTTTGACTGTTTCCTAGAGTTTATCATTTTTGGTAACATCGTTCGAGACAATATTTATATCAGCCTGGATGATCGGTTCAAAAATAGAAATCCTAATTAGGTCATCATCCTTGTTAAGGCAGCCGTCATTAAACACATCATCCTGGATGATTTTGTATCGACCAGAACGATAGGCTCAAATCAGAATGAATCTGCCACTATATCTATTTAGGAATTACTTACTTTTGGACATCATTCCGATGGATCGGCTTGGCCTATCAGGATCGGCCTGGCCGATCCAGCATAATTTTTCTTAAATAAATCTTGTAATTAAGGAAAGCAATTAATGGTGATTTGCATGTTCACCTCGGCCTGGCCGATCGCAGGATCATCCAGGCTAATTTGACATCGGCCAGCTTCTTTTTAGGGTGATGTTCAGAATAATTTTCCTCATATTTGAACTAATCGTCCAGGACGACATCCTATCGGCCTGGAAGATATGACCAAAAATTGTTTAATCGTCCCTAACCGACCGGGCTGATTGAGCATTATTTACGCTGATCTGCTTGGACGATATTTATATCGGTATTGGCCTGGACAATAAAGTCGGCAAGTTGAAATAATGAGCTCATTTTGAGATCTTCTATTTAAGCTTTTGACTAGGCACTTTTGTAAGTGTCTTTGGCAGCCATTATAGCTTCGTTCGTTTGGGGGAATTTGAAGAGAAAGCTTGAAAGGGAGTGAGGAACGGGTAAAGTCTGAGAGAGGGAGAAGATCCTATGAGGGGGGACTCAAGGGAGTGTAGAGGGGGATTCCAAACGGTTGGTTCGGCAAGCTTTCACCTTAATACCATCGGATTCAAGGCTTATCTTGAGGGAAGTTCACCACAGAAGAATATCTCTTTGGTGTCAAAGGACCCGGCTACTCCACCGCACCGGGGAAGGTGGAAGTGATTTTGTAAGGGCTTCTCTACCTAGTTGTGGGAGCTAAAGGAGAGACACTTAGTTTAGTGTAATACTTGGAGGGTGCCTCCAAGGAGTGGACATATGTCAAGGTTTGTTCGAACCACTATAAATCTGGTGTGTTCTTTCCTTTATTACTTCCCATTTAATTTATGCACTTTGGTTTTCATTGTGGTGAATCTTGAACTTTGTTTTAAGATTGTGTTTGTTTTAAATACCGATTCACCTCTCTCTTTTAATTGGCCTTGGGCCAGTTCATAGTGCCTAACATCTTCAACGAACTTTTTAGTGCCATCATAGCACTTTAATTTCCAACACAAGCTTGCAATGCTAACGGGTCCAAAGAGATCCATGTGTAGGACTTCTAAGGGTTTGCTAGTGAATATGTTCTTAATTGAGGGGAAGAAGAAATTGACTTGCTTTCCTAACTAAAAGGCTTCATACATTTGATTCTTAGTGAACTCTAGTTTGGATATCCCTCTCAATAAGTCTATTTTGGTGATCTTTCTAAGGTTTTTCATTCTAGTATGACACAACCTCCTATGCAACAACTAAGAATCATCATCAATATTTTTTTAAGTAAAGAGCAGTGTTATATTTAAAATAATTTAATTCAAGCATGTAGACATTGTTGTTCCTTTTTCCCTGCAAAAATAATGTTATTATTTAAACTTATTATGCAACTACTAGATAGAAATTTTATGCTAAAGTCTTTATCACAAAGTTGATTGATATTAAGCAAGTTAAATTTCAATCCATCAACTAGTAAAACATTTTTAATGATGAATGTTTTTTAGATTCCTATTATACCTGACCCCACCAGTCTCCTGGTGGTGTTATCTCCAAGTGTTACCCTTGCCTCCTACCTTGGCCGCTAGCTAAATGAATTAATTTGCATGTCTAATCATATGCCTTGAAAACTCATTGTTCAGGTACCACATGCTCCCATGAGGCCTTATGTGAGAACACACCTATAAAATCATCAGATGTTAGATTTAGAAAGCTAAATAGGTCTGGGTCCCATCTTATGGAATAAAGAGTGAAATACATGCATGCTATTGTATGAGTTTTGAACTTTAGGTCTCTACACTAAATGTGTTCTATGTTGAATGGTGCATATGTGGGAGATATGTCCTAGTATGCCAAAAGAAAAACATCTAACACTAGGAAAGGATTTACTAATCTACTTAAGTTTTAGTGTCTTTTCCTAGGTTTGAATGATGCATATGGATTTGATGGATTATGAAACTCAAGCATCATGGGTGGTTTTTTATTTTCCTTGAAAGTAATTAATTTAGCTTCTAAATATTTATTTGTTTTTTAAGAATTAACTTTTCAATTTTCAGAGCATGCTCCCTACTATCTAAATCAATTACAAGAGTATATATAAGTCCTTATATGCATTTTCTAATTTAATATGTAAACTTTTGAAGGAATCATTCTCATTTGTTAAATTAAGATACTTTTTATTTCTTTCATCAAATTCATCAAATAAAGTCATATGATTGTTTTCTAAAGTGGAATGATTTTTTCTTAGGCACTCATGCTCTTTTACCAAGTTAAAAAAAAATTAATTTTAAGACTAGCATATAGTTTCTTGAGCTTCATGTATAAAGAATTAATTTTTTTAGAAGCTTTGAATAATTGATCATAAGTAAGCTCATATACCTCTTCTTGATCAGAGTGATTAAGATGTTCTTCAGCCATTAAACTCAGGTTGGTCACCTCCTCTTCAGCTTCAATTTTAGAGGAGTCTGAAGTTGAGTCCACCCAAAAAACCTTTTGGATCCTTTTTTATCCTTCTTGAAATTAGGTTTTTCCTTACCCTTTTCCTTAGTTGGGCGACCTTTCAGCGTTGCGCAATTAGACTTCAGATGCCCTGGCTTTCTGCATTCAAAATAAATAACATGAGAAGAAACTTTAAAATATTTATTATTCTTACCCTTGTTCCATTTTTTATGATGCTTTTGCTTTTTCTTCAAGAATTTATTGAATTACCTTGTTATTAAAGTGATATCATCATTGTCAAAACTAGAAGAATTAGTGTCAGAATTATTACCCTTTAAGGCTACAATTTTCTTCTTTTTCTTTTCACATGTATTAAGTTGCCTTTGGTTCAATCCTTACTTGTAAGCAATTAGTGATCCAAGTATGTTATCGATTAAATAAATTTTTTAAATCTTTATATTCAATAATTAGTAATTTTTTCATCAAAGGAAGAAGGTAAACATTTAAAAATCTTATTAACTTTTTCAAAGTTTGTTAGTTGTCTTCCTAAGGCACACAATGATATAATAATTTTTGTAAACCTAGTATACAACTGATAAATAGATTCTCTAGGTTTCATGCAGAATAGTTAATAATCATGCAGAAGAATATTCAATTTAGATTGTTTAACTTTGTTTGTACTTTCATATGTTATGCATAATCTGTCCCAAATTTCTTTTCCAGTGGAACAAGTGGAAACATGCATATAGTCTTCAAATTTTAAGGCATAGACCAAATAGTTCAAACACTTAGCATTTAGTTGTGCTAAATATCTATCTTTAATAGTCCATTCATAAAAAGGAACTTCAATTTTTATGCCATTAACAAGTATAGAAGGGACAGAATAACCTTTTGTAACTAACATCCACATGCATTATTTAATAAATTATAAAAATGTGGACATGTGATTTTTCCAAAAATAAAAATTATATTATCGAAAAGAGGTGGTATAGTGATTGAATAGCCTTTTATTGTCTTTTTATTTTCAAAGTTAGCTGTGGATCAAAATTTAAAAGTTTTCTAAATCTTTATTTTATGTTTCCCTCTATAATACCACTTGATAGATCGTGAGGGGTGTTAAATCCTAAAGAATAAGTCTAGAGGCTAACTAAGATAGAGGGTGAATTGGTAGTTTTAAAAAATCTTAAATAAAAAATAAAATATTTTTAACTCTTTAAATATTTTAAAATAAAATAGTAACTCTTGATTCTGAAGAAATTTTTTTCAAGAACAATACAAACAGATATTTCAATCACAAAACAAATCACAGAAATGTGTGGAAATAAAATGTAGTAAAAGTAAAAAAGAAAGAACACTCCAAATTTTATAGTAGTTTTGTCAAATCTTATGTATTACACTAATGGAAGTGACTCTCATTTTACTCCCATACAAGGTGGAGAATCCCATACAAATTCTTTTCACCAACAAGGTGAGGCAGAGATTCTTGAATCATTTTACTCCCTCCTGGAGTAGGCAGAGAACCCAAGAATCCTTTTACTTTCTCCTAGAGTTGGTAAAGAACCTAGCTATAATGTTGAAGATGATCTACCCGGAGCCACCAAGGAACCAGTGGAACAACTTGAAGAAGATGATAAATAACTTTCTTGGAGCAACCTTTGTGATTCCCTCACAAACTCCCCCTCATAAGGATCTCTCTCTCTCTCTCTCTCTCTCTCTCTCTCTCTCTCTCTCAAGCTCTCATTCTTCCCTTTCAAAGCTCTCTCTTGGATCAACTCTATAGTAAAAGATTAACCCAAGGGTTAATACTATTACTTAAATAGAGAGCTTCTAAAAGAAGCATAAATTTTTAATTCTTCGCAATTGATCGTCCAGGACAATTGACAAATCATCATATAGGATTAGTACAATATAGTCATATCATCCAAGAAAATCACCTTTGCTCTGAATGGTCAGCACAAATATTTGTACATATTATCCAGTACGATCATATGATCATCAAGGACGATTAGTTCAATGTACCATATTGATCATCTAGTAAGATCTTGGATTATGGGTGGCAATCTCCATGACATCCCAAAAATATATCGAGATGTCTAGGATGATCCTCCATGATGATTAGAGTAAAGTTATGGTTTTTGATCTTGGATGATAGGGGATCATCCTATAAAATATACTATATGATCATGTATGATCTAGATGAATCGTCTTTATTGACCTTAATTTTAGCTCACGCACCCTCGAGGGGCTTTAATTAGTTTAATCAAGCCCCGCCGGGTCTAATTCAAACTCAAATCGACTCGAGTTGAGTCAAATTAGACTCGACGAAGTTTGATTAAATGAGATTACCACCCATTAAACACTTTGAGTGTGATTTGATCCAAATTGGTGTCAATTTGGGTTCAATTCTTCCAAACTAATTTAATTAAATTGAATCGAACTCAAATTAGCTCGATTCAAATCAAATTGAGTTCAATTAAAACTTTAATTTGACGTAAATCAACTTAATTATCTTAAATAATATTCTAATTTTATTTCCTAATCAAGTTTTTTGCTCTTGGCAATAGCATGAGCATGATTTTAGGGGGATTCTACTTTCATTTTTGGCACAAATTTACTCGAGGCATAGAACTCTCTATGAATTTCATGCTGGAAAACTTATGTTCAAAATCCATTGGCAATTCCAGCTCTAGGGGGGACGGTCTCATTCTCTCATTCTCAAGGCACCCAACAAGAACTCCCCTCCCTCTCTCAGTTTGGGACAGTCCAGGTGGAACTCCCGCCCTGAACTCTCACTCTCTCACTCTGGAATTTTCCCTCTTCTCCTGAACCCAAGAGGAGCCGAAGCCTCCCTCTTCCCTTCAAATTTATGTTCACACGACCTAGGTAAGATCTCGCCTCCACTCTCCTCCGTTTGGACTGAGCCAGGATCAACGCCAGCTCGAGGCCACTCCTGGCCGTACCGTTGACACCCTACTCCAACCAAAACATCTTCCTTATCCCTAAGTCGTAAGCCACACGAAGCCAAAGCATCTCTGCTAATCTTCTTTTGCTGACCAGCCTCTTCCGTAATAGCAAGTATATGCTTTCCCCCCTCTTTCTCATACTCTTTATCCACTCGAGTTTTCCTTCTAAAGCATCACTGCAGTCAATTCTATATTCTTCTTTGATGAGCTATTCACTGGTTGATATTTAGAAGAGTTAAAATATTTGTGTTTTCCATTGCAAATGGGTTGCTATGCAATGATATCTAGCTCTCTTATGGATTCCCTTGGTATGAACGATTATATTATTACGGATCTATTTTCATGGTTTATGATTTTGATGATAGCAAACACTCTTATTTCTCTACGACTATCTTATCTATTGACCTTTCAGGTCCATAAGTTCAGACTTCTATTGGAACATGCTCAAGATTGGGTAGACTAGATCTGAGTCAATTTGTACCTTTTTCCTTTTTTGAGTCTTTTGTAATTGTTGTGGCTCCTGATACTAAGTAACTTTGCACACACACACCTTAAAAGAATTTTTGACTGTTCCATAGAGTTTACTATTTTTGGTAACATCGTTCGGGATGATATATATATCGGCCTGGACGATCAGTTCAAAAACAGAAACCCTGATTAGGGCATCATCCTTGTTAAGGCAGCCATCATTAAACATATCGCCTTGGTTGATTTTTTATCAGCCAGGATGATAGGCTCAAATCAGAAAGAATCTACCACCAGATCTATTTAGGAATTACTTATTTTTGGACATCATCCAGGTGGATCAGCCTGGCCTATTTGGACTGGCCTGGCCGATCCAGCATAATTTTTCTTAAATAAATCTGGCAATTAAGGAAAGTAATTAATGGTGATTTGCATGATCACATCGGCCGAGCCTATAGCAAGATTATCCGGGTCGATTTGACATCGGTCAACTTCTTTTTAGGGCAATGTTCAGGATGATTTTCCTCATATTTGAATGAATCATCTAGGATGACATCCTATCGGCCTGGACGATGTGACCAAAAATTGTCTAATCATCCCTAACCGACCGGGCTGATTGAGCATAATTTATTTTGATTGGCTAGGCCGATATTTATATCGTCCTGGATGATAAAGTTGGCAAGTTGCATTAATGAGCTTGTTTTTTAGATCTTCTATTTAAGCTTTTGACTAGGCACTTTTGTAAGTGTCTTTGGCAGCCATTGTAGCTTTGTTCTTTTGGGGGAAACTTGAAAAAAGAGCTTAAAATGGAGTGAGAAACGGGTGAAGTTTGAGAGAGGGAGAAGATTATGTAAGGGGGGACTCAAGGGAGTGTGGAGGGGGATTTCACATGGTTGCTTCGGCAGGCTTGCACCTTAATACCATCAGATTCAAGGCTTTTCTTGAGGGAAGTTCATAGAAGAAGAAGATATCTTTGGTGTCAAAGGACCCGGCAACTCCGCCGCACCGGGGAAGGTGGAAGTGATTTTGTAAGGGCTTCTCCGCCTAGTCGTGGGGGCTAATGGAGAGACACTTAGTTTAGTATAATACTCGGAGGGTGCCAATCTCGAGGAGTGGACGTAGGTCAAGGTTTGACCAAACCACTATAAATATGTTGTGTCTCTCCTTTATTATTATTTTATTTAATTTCTGCATTGTGTTTTCTTTCTGGTGAATTTTGGTTTGGTTTGGTTTTGATTTTAAAGATATTTTTTACCAATTCACCTCTCTTTTAGTTAGCCTTGGGACCAGTTCATAGGGCCTAACATCTGTAACGAACTTTCAAGTGGTATCAAAGCGGGATTCATAAAATTGAGTTTTTGAAAACTTTTGAATTTTTGATCCATGGCTAATTTTGGTAATCGTAATATTGCGGAAAGTTTTTCAATCACCCGAGCACATTTGTTTGATAATATTACATTTAATTTTTGAAAAATTTGCATGTCTACCTTTTTGTAATCAATTGATTTTCGAATGTAGCATATGATTTTAACTGGTTATTCTATACCGTCTCGTATTTTAG
Source organism: Dendrobium catenatum (assembly GCF_001605985.2). Taxonomy (NCBI): domain Eukaryota; kingdom Viridiplantae; phylum Streptophyta; class Magnoliopsida; order Asparagales; family Orchidaceae; genus Dendrobium; species Dendrobium catenatum. Next base: position 17,510 of record NW_021319553.1, read on the forward strand.
ATGAAATTAAAATTGACATTCCTTTTAATCAATGAAATAGATAAGAGAAAATCAATGCTCAATTGAATGTAAAATCTTAAACTATTTTTTTGTGCTTTAAATTCTAAATATTGTATGTTAGTTTCCACGTGCACTACTGGTAAAGAAATTTGGGATAAATTAGACAATATATACGAAGGCATTGGTGAAATCAAGCAATCCATGTTGAATATTTTAATGCATGATTATGATCTGTTTTGCATGAAACCTTATGAGACGATCTTAGATATGTATACTAGATTTATTCAAAATGCTTTAGGAAAGTAGTTTTTAAACTTTGAAAAAGTCAATAAAATTCTTCGTTGTTTACTTGATAAGTTTGATACTAAAGTTGTTGCTATTTATGAATCAAAAAATTTAAATGAATATTATATTAATAATTTGATTGGCTCACTCATTGCCTACGAGTAAGTTTGGGTCAAAGACTTTTGGATGCAGGTGAAACGATAGTGCTAAATGCCGAAAACATGAAGCAAAGTGGCTTAATTGGTGACACAAATAATGACTTGTCAAGAAAATTAAAAAGCTCACCAAAGCATAAGCTTCAACAAAAGTGGAATAAAGGTAAAAATGGTAAGAATGTTAAAATTACTTATGACATTATTTTCTTTGGATATAGGAAACCAGGACATATGAAAAATTAGTTCCCTAATTTGAGAACTCCTCCATGAAAAGAAAAGGGAAAAGCAAAGCAAATTTTAAAATGGACAAATAATGAAAAGCAAAAAATCTTTTGGGCAGACTTAGCTTTTGAATCATTTGATCAGGAGCAAGATGGTGTTTAAACCATTGTTTGTATTTTTTTTTTGTTTTGGATTTATTTTTTTATCCTTTCTTTCTTTTCTTTTCTTTTTTTTTTCTTCTTTAAATTTTAATTGTGTCTTTACTTTTTCTTTTTTTTTCAACACACTCATCACCTTCCTTTTAAAATTAAAAAAAGGGGGATAAAAATTTTAAAATGAAAAATCTACCTCCTATTTTTTTTGAATTCTTATATAAGTTGTGGTTGGCTTCTCTAAAAATAGTCAAAGGAAGGAAATTCATGATTTTGACTCTCAATCTCTCTTTCCTAAAAGAGGTTATTCTACTTTTGATTTAAAATCTTTATCATATTGTAAATTGGATTTTGAAAATAAACATTTTTCATCTCCCTATATTTTATCTATCGCATCGGAATCTTTTGCAAGTTGTTGAATCTACCTCATAATTTTTCTAATCAAGTAGTTCATTGTGTCAAAAGAATGGGTTTACTTCTATTTTTAAAATTTCAGAAAGGTAGCATATTTAAAAAAAAAGGCCAATGACGCAAAATAAAAAAAAATTGTCAATGACGCCAAATCAAAAGATGCGCAATGACGCTAAATCAAAAGATACACAAAGTGTATCAAAAGAAAAAAAATACGCAAAGTGGACAAAAAAACTAACAAGAGGCATAAAATGAGCCCACGAGTATGCTTACCTTTTCTGTTTTATTCAAAGCTTAAGAAAACCCTTGATATTTTTTATGCTTGAGTTTGAAAATCATGATTCCTGATTCAACAATTCGTGCATTAATCTTCTATTAGATATGTTTTATGGAAGGAGTTTTGGAAAAATTAGTGTTTCTTTTTCTAATTTATTCCTTGATTTACATATTGGATTAAAAAGTTTTCGATCCTTTAAAAAGAACTTGAGCTTGGATTATTAATTTTTGGATTTCTTACCTTTACTGGATTATGCTTGCCAATTAATTTCTTATAAAGTTTATTTTAAAACTAAGAGGTAACTTTTTCTTTTTAAGACTTTATGTGCCCCTTCTCTTTTTGATAATGTCAAAGGGGGAGAAACATATTATTGTATTTGTACCTTTTTCATCTTTCAAAAATTAAAAACAAAAAAATTTTTTGATCTCTCCCATTTTTAAAAGTTTTATTTTAGTAAGGGAGAGACTAGGAGAACATGATTTCTTTTTTGCAAATTCAACCAGTAATGTTTTCCATCATAAAAAAGGGGGAGATTGTTGCGGATCTATTTTCAGGGTTTATGAATTTTGAAGATAGCAAACACTTTTATTTCTCTACGACTACTTATCTACTGATATTTCAGGTCAACAAGATCAGACTTTTATTGGAACCAGCTCAAGATTGGGTAGACTAGATCTGAGTTAATTTATACCTTTTCCTTTCTTGAGTCATTTATAATTGCTGTGGCTCCTGATGCTAAGTAACTTTGCACACACACACCTTGGAAGAATTTCTGACTATTCCCTAGAGTTTACTATTTTTGGTAACATCGTCCAGGATGATATATCAGCCTGGACGATCGATTCAAAAATAGAAACCCTAATCAGGGGATCATCCTTGTTAAGACAGCCATCATTAAACACATCATCATGGATGATTTTGTATCGGCCAGGACGATAAGCTTAAATTAAAAAGAATCTACCACCAGATTTATTTAGGAATTACTTATTTTTGGACATCATCCTGGTGGATCATCTTGACCGATCCAGCACAATTTTTCTTAAATAAATATGGAAATTAAGGAAAGTAAATAATGGTGATTTACACGATCGCATCAGCCGGGCCGATCGCATCAGCCGGGTCGATTTGACATCGGTCAACTTCTTTTCAGGGCAATGTTCAGGATGATTTTCCTCATATTTGAACTAATCATCCAGGACGATATCCTATCGGCCTGGATGATCCAAAAATTGTCTAATCGTCCCTAACCGACCGGGCTGATTGAGCATAATTTACGCTGATCGGCCAGGACGATATTTATATCGGCTTGAACAATAAAGTCGGCAAGTTGCATTAATTAGCTTGTTTTGATATCTTCTATTTAAGCTTTAGAATAGACACTTTTGTAATTGTCTTTCGCAGCCATTTTAGCTTCATTCTTTTGGGGGAAATTTGAAGAGAGAGCTTGAAAGGGAGTGAGGAACGGGTGAAGTTTGAGAGAGGGAGAAGATACTGTGAGGGGGGACTCAAGGGAGTGTGGAGGGGGATTCCACAAGGTTGCTCCGACAGTCTTGCACCATAATACCGTCGGATTCAAGGCTTTTCTTGAGGGAAGTTCACAGAAGAAGAAGATCTCTTTGGTGCCAAAGGACCCAGCGACTCCGCCGCACTGGGGAAAGTGGAAGTGATTTTGTAAGGCTTCTCCGTCTAGCCGTGGGGGCTAAAGGAGAGACACTTAGTTTAGTGCAATAGTATAATTTCCAAATTATGTTTTCTTTCTTGTATATATATATATATATATATTCTTACTTTCCATCCCATAAACCTCTCTTAGCTATGATGATGCGATGAATATATGTAAGGTATATAGAGTTAATGAATTCATGACCGCCCCGTATGCGGGTAGATTTTCGATAATATGACCTATGAGGATAAAGTGTCAAACCTGGGGAGGCCCAATCTTTTCTAATTTTTTTTTCTATAGGTCTGTTTTTAAATTCTTATGTATACATGATTTAGCCTCTTCAAGGAGCATGCATTGCATTAGAAACTAATTAAAATAACTTTTTAATTACATTAGCTCTAGGAGCATGTACCTAACATAAGTACAGGGCTAATTAGGAAACTCTCTAAATGTCAGTCTTAAATTCTAAAAAATTGTACCACCCACCCATCTTTCATAAAATGACCTGACAGTATGTTTTTAAATCGATTAGGTGGTTAGCTGACTCCACAATCAAGCCTGGGGTAAGTCCAAGTTTTGTACTACATTAACTAGGACACAGGTGTTAGTGTGTGTAAAAACACTAAATCCAAATTAGATTTAGGATTTGAGGCTACTACATTCGGTCTCATAGTACTCCTAAATAGTGGGTAAGTTCCCTATTCTTTAGAGACTATAAATCCTTCTTATTCGTGTCACATGGATGATGCCACCTCCATATTTTCTCTCACACGTGTGTTGAGTGATTGAATTCTTTCCTCTAGTTTCCTTTCTAGTGCCTTAGTCCCTCTGAATGTTGGTGTGAGTCGTGTATATTGACTAAGATCGTTGAATCCTTTCTTTCTTTTTAGAGTAGGACTTCCTAGTCTTAGCCCTATGTGTCAATCCCACTTTGGGATGGATAATGTATAATCCTTAATTGAGAGTCTTCTTGGGCTCCGGCCTGAGATGTAATTAACCACGTGGGCTTACGCCTATAGGAAACTGAATCCCTCATCTAATAAACTCCACTTTGAGCTAATGTATCGAGTGGGGGAAACCCATTGTGACTGTGATCAGGCCATATATATTATTACACATCGAGGTGCATAGGAAAGAGTCCCTATCCTCCATGGTTAATCATTTGTATGGTCTAATCTGCCCATCCAATAGGCTCATTTGTGAGGAGCATGCAGGCCTACAATCCTCTCTATCCCTCATGATAGGTGCATTTGTATACCCCTTTGCAATCCTGCAGCCATAGCGGTGTCCTTTCTGGAGGTCCATAGGTTTTTGGCGACCACGGTGGGACTCATTTCTCTCTCCATCTTTAGATCATGTATTATTCTTGTGTGTACTCTATGATTGGTAGTCCTTTGATTAGGTTAATCATACTCTTAGTTAGGTTCTCCTCTTAGCTAGGGTTTTGCCCTAGTTATGGTTCCTTTCCTTCTTGCCTTCTAGGTCATTCTGTACCTTATTAATTCTCTTCTTCCTATCAAGATTCTTTGTTCGGTCGACTCTCTCACCCTGAGACTGTCAAGCATACCCCCATTTCCTTCTAACATTTTATAGGTACCAGATACCTAAGGTTGGATTAATTGTTGATAGTAACTTAGACAAGGAAGGAGACTTCTGACGTGAGAGTACTAGCAAGCAACTTATTCCCCATTATATGTGTGGAATAAGAGTCGATGATTCCCGTAAAAAATCTTCTGACACTCCTTCCACTAGTGCTGGTTATTTGTTAGAGACTAGCGAACCTCCCTTCCTCATGTAAATATCCCTCTGTATTTATAATCCTTAAAAGGATCCTTCTTACTTTTTGATAATTTATGTGGCCACGATGATTTGTACTCTACCACACGATGTTTGCTTAGAAGAGTATAAGGTTATCCTTAAAGGGGATACGCTAATATGTCGTAGGGATATTTGTACTCATATTTGTGCACACCAATCATATTAGTGTTACCACATAAAACCTTCATTTCCCCCCTCTTGGAGAGGACTTATCTTTTATATAGTTTCATTAGGCACCCCCATGCATGGTCTGGGTTATCAAAACTAATAATTCAAATATATTTTCTTGAGGTGATATTGGGTCCATCCCTACCTGTGTTAGTCAAATATGGTGATGTTGATCCAATGTCCTATTTAAACTCTGTTATAAACTCGGTTTCATAGATTATGATTTTGATGATTATCAAACACTTTGACTGCCTTTCTCTACTGACATTTCAAGACTCAAAGATCGGACGGAAATCAGAATCAGCTCAAGACTGCGTAGATTAGGAATGAGTCAGTCTATAATTTTGCTTTTTTCCTTTTCTTGAGTCAATTGTAAATGTTTAAAGTGACTGATGTTAAGTAACCCTACACACACACTTGAGAGATTTAGAATTTTTGTTTTTACTCACATCGTTCCGGACGATCTTATTATCGTCCTGGACGATTGATTTCAAAACAGAACTTCTAATCAGGATTTCTTAGTTAAGGAAGTCATAATTAACTTATCGGCCTGGACGATATGGTCAATACAGAAAAAATAGTCACCATGATCAAATTAGGTATTCTGTATTTTAGAAATTGTCCAGGACGATCGTGAGATTGGCCTGGACGATATGGCACAATTATGCCTAAATTGATCCGGTAATTAAGGATAATTAATACGATCACATCATCCTGGACTATCACAGGATTGACCAGGACAATATATTAAAAAACCCTTAATTGCTCCTAGCCGATCAGAATCGGACAGCAAGAATTCAGGGCGATGCTCTGGATGATTTTCCTCTGATTTGAACTAATCATCTGGGACGATCGTGAGATCGGCCTGGACAATCAAGCTAATTTAAAAACGTCTAGATCATCTTCAGGGCGATGTTCTGGTCAATCGTCTGTGTTTTGAACTAATCGTACAGGATGATAAAGTCGGCAACTTGCAATTATTGAGCTCCTTTGAAGCTCTTCTATTTAAGAGCTCTTGTTCAACATTTTTGCAGATCTTTGGCTGCTGTCTTGACCTGAGAAAACCTAAAGGAGAGAGAGAGAGGGAGGGAGAGAGAGAGGATCTTGTGAGGGGGAGCTTGTGAGGGAGTTCACAAGGGTAGTTCCAAGCATTATTCCAGTTCTTCTTCCCTAGAGTCTCTTGTCCTTGGAAGGGTTGGGAGAGGTAAGCTTCAGCGATCGATTGAGGTTCTCTGCCTGCTTCAGGAGGAAGCAAAAGGAGTTGGGTTCTTTGCCTTGCCGGGGGTGGAAAAAAGGAGGTATTTTGTAAGGGCTTCTCCGCCTAGCTGTGGGGGCTAAAGAAGAGTCATGTTGGTAGTGCAATACTTGGATGACGCCTCCGGGGAGTGGATGTAGGTCAAGTTGACCGAACCATTATAAACCATTGTGTTATTTTTACTTCATCTACACTTTTATTTTCCGCACTTGTTTTTCCGTGGTGACTTTGGTTTATGATATTTGTTATTGGTTTTTAAGAATTTTTAAAAAATATCAATTCACCCCCCTCTTGGTTAGCCTCGGGACTAGTTCATAGGGCCTAACAACCCTAACGAACTTTCAAATGGTATCAGAGTGGGATTCATAAAAACTGAGTTTGAAAACTTTTTAAATTTTGATCCATGGATAACTTTGAGAATAATAATACAACTGAAGGATATTCTATTACACGACCTCCTTTGTTTGACAACCTTCCTTTTGATTTTTAGAAACCTCGCATGTCTACTTTTCTACAACCCACTCATTATCGCATGTGGATGCTTATCAAAGAAGGATATTCTCCACCTTCTCATGAAATTAACAGAATCAAAATGTAAGCTGCTTTTACTGAATGGATTTCCAATGAAAGAGATTTAGCTCAATTGAATGCAAAGTGTTTGAACTATTTTTTCTGTGCTTTAAAGTCTGAGAATTACATGCGTGTTTCTACTTGCTCTACTGGAAAAGAGATTTGGGATAGGTTGTGCATTACTTATGAAGGAACCAATGAAGTGAAACAATCTCGTTTGAATATTCTCTTGCATGATTATGAACTTTTTTGTATGAAACCTTCTGAAACAATTTCTGATATGTATACACGGTTTACTCAAATTGTAACTTCTTTGCATGCCTTAGGAAGAGAACTTTCAAACTATAAAAAAGTGAACAAAATCTTAAGTTGCTTGCCTTCCTCTTTTGATGCTAAAATCACTGCTATAACTAAATTTAAGAATTTAAATACCTATTCGATTAATAACTTACTTGGCTCACGCATTGCTTACGAGCAAGGGTTGAATCAAAGAAATCTTGATGCAGGTGAGAAAAAGAAAGAGAAAACTGTTGCATGGAAGGCCAACAACACAAATTCTGATTCTTGCAGGTCTGAGAGTGATGACATTGCCTTAATGACAAGGCAGTTCAAAAACTTTCTAAGGAAGAAGCACAAGAATCATCAAAATTAGAGAAAAGGTAAGGATAATAAATGTTCTAAAGGATCTTCTGATGTTGTCTGTTTTGAATGCAAGAAGCCTGGACATGTCAAAGAGGATTGTCCTACACTTCTGTTGAATCTAGTAATTAGGTTGTTAAGCCTAAGTGAGTGTCCCAAGGCTACCAAGAGGGGGGGCTGAATTGGTAGTTTTAAAAAAAGTTTAAATTTAAGACCCCCTTTTAAAAAAAAAATTATTGAACCGAAATAAAATCTCTTTTAATTTTGTAGAAAAAGATTTTTCAACCACAGAGTTTTTAAAACTGAAATAGAAAGTGTGGAAATGTAAAAATAGTAAAGTGAATGACACCAGATTTATAGTGGTTCGGTCTATAACCAGACCTACATCCACTCCCCAGAGGCACCCTCTGAGTATTGCACTA
>NW_021319553.1:27741-49459 GCF_001605985.2 Dendrobium catenatum
TCTTCTCCAAACAAAAGTCTATCTCTTTTTAACAAATGGTTTTTGAAAATAAGATCTTCTTTTCTTGCTACAATGATCTATCCTAATATATAATGTCCAATGTTTTTATATATCTATCAAGTAATTGAAACCTTGCCGTTGCACATATCATATGATTTTGATTGTGTTTTGTGACTAGTTTTTCCCTATGTTAGAAAGAGAGCTCCTATTCTCAAATATCTGGAAGATATACTCACAACTAAGAATCATTTTTAAGAGATTGTAAAAGAGAATTAAGCTTGCAAAAAAAAAAGGGAAGTGGCAAAGATGCCAAATTGAAATAAAAAGAGTATACACAAAAGTGTATCAAAAATCAAAAGACGCTCAAAGAGCAAATCAAAGTGATAAGAGGCATAAAAAGAGCCCACTAAAAGCAAGCTATCCTCTCTTTTCAAAACTATTAAAACTTAGAAGAACTCATGGGTTATTTGATATTTTCAAAGGCTTGATTTCAAATTCCATGATTGAGACAAATTACTTTGGTACATTATTTATGAGATATTTTCTTTCTAACCAAGATTTCAACAGATCTTATTTTTACTCAATTAAGTTATTCTGAGTTTAGCCTTTTGTTTTCAAAAGACAATTTTTACCCTAAAAGACGTCTGAGCTAGGGTTAACAGAATCGAATATTCTACCATTTTCAGATTATTACTTTGGTACATTATTTATGAGATATTTTCTTTCTAACCAAGATTTCAACAGATCTTATTTTTACTCAATTAAGTTATTCTGAGTTTAGCCTTTTGTTTTCAAAAGACAATTTTTACCCTAAAAGACGTCTGAGCTAGGGTTAACAGAATCGAATATTCTACCATTTTCAGATTATGACTTATCAACTCTCTGATCTTTTGAATCTCTAAAATTTAGTTATTTGAGAAATTTGTCATATGGATGCTTTGCTAAAAAAAAATTAAAAAAAATCATTTTTCTTTCCTTTGATTTTTTAGTTTTTTCGTTGTTGTTTGTTAGTTTTTTATTTTATTTTATTTATTTTGTTTTGGGGTTTTCTGTGATCATCTCCATCTTTCCCTTGGTTTTCAATTCTTGTCACATCATCTTGGCCGATACTTCTATCGTCCCGAACGATATGATAATTTCTTTTCAAAATTCCATATGTTCAACTTTTCTGATCTTTTTATAACGCATCGTTCCGGATGATCCCTTATCGTCCTGGCCGATATGATCGAACTCTGTTATAATCATTTTGATCGTGTTGGCCGATACAATTTTTGTCCTGGCCGATGCATTTATGGTCATTGTCCTGGCCGATACACTAGATCGTCCTGGATGATCCACGTGTTAGTACGTTTAAAATCCTTAAAATCATCCCCAGATGATCCATTATTAGACAATCATCCTGGCCGATCCACTGTTCATCCTAGATGATACACGTGGCACATATTTAAAACGTTTTAAATTTGGCCGGTACGATTAATTATTTTGCATCGTCTTGAACGATACACCTAATCGGTTTAGACGATCTACTTTTTCAACGGTCATCCGGCTTGACTCCTCGGGACGATTGCCTGTGTCTAATCATCCTGGACTATATCTGATCGGCTCGGATGATCGGACTGCCTTTTTGACCAATCGGCCTGTACATAATAGTTGTACCATATCATCCTGGACGATTCTACGATCGTCCTGGATGATGTGACCATTTCTTTAAATTTAGGCCCTTCCAGCCATTGTTTTTACCTCAAGCTTTTTCTTCTCTCCTATTTGCTTACTGTTTTCTTGCTATGGCTGGTGGGAAGAGAGTCCGACAAACTTCTGGGAGTTCTTCAAGGGCTAAGATTGACCCTCATTTCAGGGAGGCAGAAGATGAAGCTGCTTACCATTGATATAAAGAGTGTGGGATTACTATCTCAATAATCATCAACCCTATCCACCACTCATGTCTGGTATTAGATCTTTTTGCCCACACCTCTTTGTGCTTCATTCTTACTATTGGTATTCCCTTTAATACTGATCTTCTTCGTGAATTCTTAGTAAACCTTTGTATAAACTCTGCTTACACAGCCCTGATCTCCTATTTAAATCGACTCCCGGTCGAGATCACATATCAGAACTGTGCTGAACTGTTGCAGCTATCCACCACTGGGGACAAGATGCATACCATTATCTCAGATCTTGATTTTAACTGGTCCACTGCAAATCATTTCCCATGCCAAACCAATGCACCCTTTCATGTTGGAGAAACTAGCTCTTTGGTTAAAGTTGCTAGGACAATCCAACATGTCCTTCGCACTTCCTTTATTCCAAAAGCCGAAGACTGAGTCCACATCACTCCTCTACTTTCTCTGACTACCTTTTATATTATGGCACTTAGAGAATTTAATGCTACTGACCTAATTTTATGTTACATTGATCATTTGACAATAATCCATGATCCATGTCATAAGAGGAGACCCAACCTTGCTTTAGGACATCTCATAGATTATATTCTTGAAACCAAATATCAACTTCAATATCCTGCTCCTCCCAACCTCCGTACTCTCTTCTACTCGAATAGCTCTTTCAATATCCTTCACAGTACTTGTCTCCACTCAGGGGATGGGGAACCTCAGGGGGTTGAGGAGGAGGAGGCTCCCGATCCCGTTCTTGAACCTTCTCCTCTCCGCTAGCACTCACAGTTTGATCAGTTAGTAGAGAGATTTGATCATTTAGAGACCCAATTTGACACTTTTCTAGCTCACCAGCAGCAGCAACACGATGAGGTTATAGCCCGTTTTGGCTCACAGTTCACTGCCTTGACTAGTTACTTTCGGCAGCCACCACCACCACCACCTCCGTCTGATGTTAGGGACCCTCATTTTTCTAGTCTTAGATTTTATTTCTTGTAGTTGCTTATGTTTGTTTTTCCTTTTTTTGTACTTTTTCTTCTTTAGTTGCTTTTTAGTTCTCTCATCCTTTTTGAGATGTCAAAAGGAGGAGTATAATATATTTGTACTTATTGATTATGTTTTGTTCTATGTTTGTACTTGTTAGTTTGTACTTTCACCTGTTTCTACTTTGAATTTTTGAAATTCTTGAATTACACAGCTATAATCATCAAAGTGTTTGCCATCATAAAAAATGGGGAGATTGTTGCAAACTTGGTTTCATAAATTGTGATTTTGATGATTAGCAAACACTTTGACTGCCTTCCTCTACTGACGTTTCAGGACTCAAAGATCAGACGAAAATCAAAATCAACTCAAGACTTGGTAGATTAGGAATGAGTCAGTCTGTAATTTTCCTTTTTCCCTTTCTTGAGTCAATTATAAATGTTTGAAGTGACTGATGTTATGTAACCCTACACACATACTTGAGAGATATAGAATTTCTATTTTCACTCATATCATCCCGGACGATCTTATTATCCTCCTGGACGATCAATTTCAAAACAGAACTTCTAATCAGGATTTCTTAGTTGAGGCAGCCGTACTTAACTTATCGGTCTGGCCGATACTTGTATAGGCCAGGACGATATGATATAGAAATAAATATCCGTCATGATCAAATTAGGTATTCTGTATTTTTAGAAATCGGCTAGGACGATCGTGAGATTGGCCTGGACGATATGACATAATTATGCCTAAGTTGATTCGGGAATTAAAGAAGTAATTAAGGATGGTTGATATGATCACATCATCCTAGACAATCGCAGGATCGGCCAGGATGATATATTAAAAAATCCTTAGTTGCTCCTAGCCGATCAGGATCGGACAACTTGAATTCAGGGCGATGCTCTAGACATTTTTCCTATGATTTGAACTAATTATCCAGGACGATCGTGAGATCGGCCTGGACGATCAAGCTAATTTTCAAACATTTAAATCATCTTTTGGGCGATGTTCTGGCCGATCGTCTGTGTTTTGAACTGATAATATAGGATGATATTATTATCATCTTGGACAATAAGTCGGCAACTAGAAATTATTGAGCTCATTTGAAGCTCTTCTATTTAAGAGCTCTTGTTCAACATTTATACAGATCTTTAGCTTGTTTCTTGACCTGAGAAAAGCTAAAGGACAGAGAGAGGGAGAGAGAGAGAGAGAGAGAGAGGATATTTTGAGGGGGATCTTGTGAGGGAGTTCACAAGGGTTGCTCCAAGTATTATTCCACTTCTTTTTCCTTAGTGTCTCTTTTCCTTGAAAGGGTTGGGAGAGGTAGCTTCAGCGATCGATCGAGGTTCTCTGCTTCATGAGGAAGCAAAAGGAGTTGGGTTCTCTGCCTTACCGGGGGTGGAAAAAAGGAGGTGTTTTGTAAGGGCTTCTCCGACTAGCTGTGGGGGCTAAAGGAGAGTCATGTTTGTAGTGCAAAACTCTGAGGGGGCCTCCGGGTAGTGGACGTAGGTCAAGTTGACCGAACCACTATAAACCCTTGTGTTCTTTTTACTGCTTCTGCACTTTTATTTTCTGAACTTATTTTTCTGTGGTGACTTTGGTTTGTGATATTTGTTCTTGGTTTTTAAGAATTTTTAAAAAATACCATTTCACCCCCTTCTTGGTTAGCCTCGGGACTAGTTCATAGGGCCTAACATCCCTAACAAACTTTCAAACTCATTTCTTCTATTAGTCATGATACGATAATTTTCTCTTACCCAGTTTCACTTGGAACCCCTAAGTGTGGTCTGGGATATTAAAACCAATAATTCAAACTTCTTTTGAGAAGAGATACTGGGTCCATACTAACCCACATTAGTTGGGAATGGTAATGTTGATCTAGTATATATATATAAATTCTATTCTTACATCAATAATTGTGCTCCCCAGTTCTTTCACTCAAGATTGAACAGGGTCTGGGATATAAAAACCATTCACTTAAACTCTAGAAATATGTCATATTGGGTCCATACCAACCCACGTTAGTTGAGGGTCTCTATGTTGATCTACTATCCATATATAAATTCCTTTCATCCTTAAAAGATCTGATACTGGGTCCCTACCCATCCATGTCAGTTGGGAGTGGTAGTGTTGATCCATTATCCATATAGAAATTTTGTTTTTATATTAATAATGATTATACTTCCCAGTTTCATTCATGTGGCCAAGTGTGGTCTTGGTTATCAAATCTAATCATATTCACCATCTTTCTATTATTTTAAAATCTTTAGATAAAATTTCTTAAGGGATTCCGTCGGCATTTGGATACCCGTGGCCACAACATTTTGTCCTCTACCACGAGGTAACTAGAAGTCGATTTGGGAACTCTTAAATAAATTTTTTCCTAAATGTTATTATAATTACCTTTACTTTTCCCTCACATCCCTATACAGAGGTGTGTTAGGTTAGTGTCGAGGTGACTCTTTCCTCTTCACGTCATTACAGGCATATGCCCCGGGTGATTGTGCTGAGTATTTTTGCTTTATCCTACTGCAGACATATTCGCTGGGTAGGGACTCTGCTGCATGTACAGACACCGGGCAGAGGTGACTTCTTTTCTTTTGTCCTATTGCAGGCATATGTTCCGGGTGGACATTAGGTTTTCTGGTTAAGAGAGCCTGATAGAGTCCCTAGGAGGCATACCTCACAACTCTTTCCTCTTCACATCATTGCAGGCATATGCGCGAGGTGATTGTATTGAGTGTTTTTTCTTTATCCTACTTCAGGCATTTGCACCGGGTAGGGACTCTATTGTATGCACATACACTAGGCAGAAGTGACTTTTTTCTTTTGTACTACTACAAGCATATGCGCCGGGTGGACATTAGGTTTTCTGGTTGAGAGATCCCAATCGAGACCTTGGGAGGCATTCCCCATCACTCTCTCCTCTTCATATCATTGTAGGCATATGTGCCAGGTGATTGTGTTGAGTGCTTTATCTTTATCCTACTACAGGCATATGCGCAGGGTAGGGACTCTATTGCAGGTACATACACTAGGCAGAGGTGACTCTTTGCTCTTCACATCATTATAGGCATATGAGCTGGATGATTGTTTTGAGTGTTCTTACTTTGTATTAATTTTGGTATATGCGCTAAGTAGGGACCCTATCGTAGCCACATAAATCGGGCAGAGGTGACCTTTCTTTTTTTTTTTTCCTTTTGCCCTACTACATGCATATGCGCCGGATGGGCATCGAATTACTCGGTTGAGAGAGCCCGACACCACTGGAAGGCATTCCTCACCACCAATTTTTTTCCCTTCTATTATGCTCTTTTAAGAAGATCAGGTAGATGATTTTTCTACTTTAGTACTTTTACCTTGATTCATTCCTCGGCTCTGCCCTTGCAATAGGGCGAGGCAAGGAAAGTACCCCACTACTTGTTCACCTTTCGGTGATCCCTTACTTACAACTTTACTTTTTGATTCTATCGTAGGCTCTGCCCTTATCTTAGGGTAAGTCCAGCAGAGGATCCCCCTACTTCTTCATCCTTTGGTGATCTGTGTTGCTACTCTTTACTCCACTTTTTATGTCACAGTCGGTCAACGCCAACACGAGTGGTTCACTAGTTGTTCGCCACCCCTATTGGGGGTCCATTTGTTTACCTTTATTTTAGCTCGAGCTCCCTCGAGGGCCTTTTATTGGTTTAATCAAGCCCCGCCGAGTCCAATTCAAACTCAAATCGATTCAAGCTGAGTCAAATTAGACACGACGAAGTTTGATTAAATGAGATTACCACCCATTAACCACTTTGAGCGTAATTTGATCCAAATTGGTGTTGATTTGGGTTCGATTATACCAAACTAATTTAATTAATTTGAATCGAACTCGGTTCAAATCAAATCGAGTTCAATTCGAACCCCAATTTGTCCCAAATCAAGTTAATTATCTTAAAGAATGTTCTAATTTTATTTCCTTATCAACTTTTATGCTCTTAGCAATGGCATGAGCATGATTTTAGGAGATTCTTCTTTCATTTTTGGTACAAATTTACTCGAGGCGTAAAACTATCAGTGATTTTTGTGTTGGAAAACTTCTGTTCAAAATCCCTTGGCGATTTCAGCTATAGGGGGGACAGTCTCATTCTCTCGTTCTCAAGGCACCCAACATGAACTCCCCTCCCTCTCTCAGTTTAGCACAGTCCAGGCGGAACTCCCACCCTGAAGTCTCGCTCTCTCACTCTGGAATTCACCCTCTTCTCCCAAACCCAAGAGGTGCCGAAGCCTCCCTCTCCCATTCAACTTTCTGTTCACTCGACCTAGGTAAGATCCTGCCTCCGCTCTCCTCCGTTCAGATCGAGCCAAGACCAACACCAGCTCAAGGCCACCTCCTGGGCGTACTGTTCACACCCTAATCCAACTGAAAGTTCTCCCTTCTCCCTAAGCCGTAAGACACATGAAGCCAAAGCATCTCTGCTGATCTTCTCTTGCCGACCAGCCTCTTCCGTAACAGCAAGTATATTCCCCCCCCCCCCTCTTTCTGATTCTCTTTATTCACTCTAGTTTCCCTTTTAAAGCATCACTGCAATCAACTCTATCTTCTTCTTTAATGAGCCTTTCACTGGATGAGATTTAGAAGAATGAAAATATTTGTGTTTTCCTTTTCAAATGGGTTGTAATGAAATGATATCTAGCTCTCCGATGGATTCCCTTGTTACGAACGGTTATATTATTACTGGTTTGTTATTTGGATCAATGAAGATCCTTTTCTGGATAAATTGTTTGCATTTTAATACATATGACTTGTTCTTTTGGATTGATCCATGAAATCAAGTCAGCATGTATCTCGGTGAAATGATTTACCCTCTTCAACTAGCATGCATTACATTAGAAACTAATTAAAATAAAATTTTAATTGCATTAGCTCTAGGAGCATTTACCCAACATAAGTACTAGGATAATTAGGAAACTCTCTAAATGTTGGCCTTAACTTCCAAAAAAATTGTACCACCCACCAATGTTTCATAAATCGACCTAACAGTATGGTTTTAAATCGATTAGGTGGTTAGCTGGCTCCTCAATCCAGGAAAATGTAAGTCCAAGTTTTGTATTGTATTAGCTAGAACATGGGTGTTAGTGAGCGTAGAACCTTAAACCCAATTTAGATTTAGGATTTGAGGCTACGACATTCAGTCTTGTAGTATGCCTAAATAATGGGTAACTTCCCTATTCTTTAGGGACTATAAATTCTACTTATCTGCATCACATGGATGACGCCACCTCCATCTTTTCTCTCACATATGTGTTGAGCGCTTGATTTCTTTCCTCCAGTTTCCTCTCTAGTGCCTTAGTCCCTCCAAATGTTGGTGTGAGCCGTGTATGTTGACTAAGCCCTTTGAATCCTTTCTTTCTTTTTTAGAGTATGACTTCTTAGTCTTAGTCCTATGTGCCAATCCCACTTTGGAAAGGATAATGTATAATCCTTAATCAAGAGTCTTCTCGGGCTCCAGCCTGAGATGTAATTAACCACGGGGGCTTGCGCCAAGGGAAAATTGAATCCCACATCTAATAAACTCCACTTTGAGCTGATGTATTGGGTGGGGGAACCCATTATGACTTTGATCAGGTCATATATATTATTACCCATCGAGGTGCGTAGGCGAGAGATGCTATCCTCCATGGTTAATCGTATTTTTGGTCCAATCTGCCCTTCTAATCATCCCATTTATGAGGAGTGCAGAGGCCTGCGTTCGTCTCTATCCCTTGAGGTAGGTGTGGTTGTATACCCCTTTACATGGTGTCCTTTTTGGAGGTCCATAATCTTGTACAATATGATTGAACAATTTATCCATAATTACTCTCCTAATCATCATATCAATTTAGGAATGATTTTTATAAATTATTTAGGATGATGCATATCATCATGTATGATTAGACAAAATTTGAAACTTAAAACATTACCTAAATTGTGACTGGTGACTATTTTTCATCATATAAGATGATCATCCAGTATGATTAGTTTAATCACTTGTAATTAACTAGATGCCCTAATCAGGATTTCTAATTTTAAATGATTATCGAGTATGATCTTAGATCATCCCATATAATTTGGTCAAAAATATAAAAATCTATAATTCATAAAATTCCCCCCTTGAGTGTGTATATGCAAGGTTACTCAACTTGGGGTCCACAATATTCAAGATTTGACTTAAGAAAGGTAAACCATTCATTGAAATGAAATTATAAGTAGACTCAACCCTAATATATCCTATCTTGACCTGATTTGAGTTGCAAGTGATCTTTGTGGACTAAAAAAATTAGTATGCATGGAAAAATAAAATAGATATTCAATAATTGAAGTAGTAATAAAATAATAATATTTGTTATCATCAAAATCAATGTATTTTGATCTAGATTCACAACAACTTTCATATTCATACCCCACAGATCCAAGGAACTCAAAGAAAGAAGACAAAAAAATGAAGACTAAAAACATCTACTTTGAATTAAACTTGTATCATCTTTAATAAGATTAGAATCTTGGTTTATTTTCAGTGGTGCCTAGTCATTTTTAATTTCTGTGGATCTTGGATTATAATTAAGTGGCATATGCACATGGACTTTCTTACATTCATTTGATATATATTTTATGATGTTTTATAATTAATATTTTACTATTATGTTTTAGGAGTTTTATAAATCTTTATAGGTTTCCTACTATGCATATTGATTTTAGTTTAGCCTGGATAGGATTAAGCTCTCTAAGGATTTTTTCTACTAATAAGTAAATAAAAGAATTCATAAAAGATAAGTTAATCTAAGAAGCAAGGTCGAGCATTCCAATGGTCTTATTCATACATATTTACCTTATCTTCTATGATAAGCACCTTCTCATATGCAGGCCATGGCATACCTCCTGACCTATTGGGGTACATCTTTGTCTAGGGGATGCTATTTAATTTCTAAGAAAAAATTTATTTTCTAAGTTAAATTTTTAAATTGCTTAGTATTATTTATGTATACAAGGTCAATCAACATACATTCTATTATAAACTAATTAAGGTAATAAAATTTTAAATGCTTATGAGCATAATTTCACCCTATACAAGTAAAGGGGCTAATAAGGATCCTCTCTAGATGTCAGTCCTAATTATTCAAAAATTAAAAAATGACCTTACCAATCTTTCATAAGATCTGATACCTAGATTTAAAGTGCCTAGGTTGTTAGCTAGATTTACATGTCATTAGTTAGGTTCGATTGACTGCCATTTATTGCCTAACTTAGACTTAGGATCCTAGGTCGATCCAGAATCATAAGTCCCCAAAATCAAGAATCTAATCTCAACATTCTAATAAAATACCAAGTCAAATTAAAACCTTCTATAAACCAAAATATAAAGCCTAATACTTCATAAATTGGGGTATTTCTGAGTTATTTCTTAATCCCAAAACACCACCTACTTTTCATCCTTTAGCCTCCAAAATTACTATTCAAATATTCACAAATCCCTATTGAGATTAGAACCTCACTCCTTTTATATCACTACTCAAAAATTCTAAATGAAATTTTTATAATTATTTTAATCGAGAGTACTTGTAGGAAACCAAGAAATCCTATAATGTAATTTACTATAATGGTTTCCTTTGTAGGAGATTTAAGACCCTACAAAAGTAAGATCACATTCTATTTTTCTCCTAAATAAAATGGGTTAAAGAAAATTATCCTCTTTGGGAAAAAAATCAAGATCAATTATTATCATAATATTTAACTAATTAATGATAAATGATATTTACTATCATTAGGAAGATATATCATTTATTTTTATTATTTAGAATATAAAATTAATGATACTAAATCTAGATTATCATAGCTAATTACTAGACCGATGTCCCCTTCGGAATAATATGTAGTTCCTTGTTTAATTTAACTACGATAACTTTTATGAAGCTTGCAATTTTGTAATTTGAACCCATTAGATAATGAGTATTTGACCTTCTAAGAGGACATATCATTCATAACGATGTGTGAAATTTCAAAACTATATTTCAAAAAATTAGTTTTTCCCAAAGAAGATATAATCAAAAATTACTTTGCAACAAAACATGCAAATAATTTTTCTAACAACTCCGATAGAGACATTTCTCTCTTTCCATCTTTAATAATGGTAAAAATTATATTATATTGGTAGTTAAAACTACCTTCCTTCCATTGGTACCTATGCCATTTCTCTCTTTGGTAAGCAAGGCCAACATCAAAAAAGAGAAAATTAATAAGTAAGAGAAGAAAGTGAGGAAGCCTCTGAGAAAATTTAGGCTTTGACAATTCACCCCAAGTTATTTGGCGGAATGAGAGATTCAAGCCAAACTCTTGAGATTTCACCTCAATTTTGTGAATCTTCATGATGGGTGAAAACTCAACATGTTGAG
Organism: Dendrobium catenatum; assembly: GCF_001605985.2. Classification (NCBI taxonomy): domain Eukaryota; kingdom Viridiplantae; phylum Streptophyta; class Magnoliopsida; order Asparagales; family Orchidaceae; genus Dendrobium; species Dendrobium catenatum. The sequence continues at coordinate 39,021 of NW_021319553.1, forward strand.
CTTTAAAATTTGAAGAAAATACATTAAATTTAAATTCCCTTTCAAAAATAAATAAGATAAAACTTGGATATCATTGTCATGTGATATGCCACAACATCCCATTGTATCCAAACACATGCGATGAAAATTCAAATCTCATTAAATCATAAATGAATTTTTTATGTTATCATAATATGTTAGGTTATACTTCATATAACTTAGTAGATGTGATAAGAGTCAAAATCACTCAAGATTTTTTTTTTTAAAATTCCATTTAAAAATAAACTAACTCAAATAACCTTCAGTTAATTTTAGAAAATCAAACAAAATCAAATAACTGGCAAGTTGATCTTCAATCTTGATCGTGACATATATGTTGAAGAGTTAATATGTAACAACTCAAATTAGTTAGGGATGTGGTTCAAGATGTTGAGACTTATTAATTATGAATTTGGTTGTTATACCTAAGTTAATATCTCAGTGGCTAACCAAGAGGGAGGGGGGTGGGGTGGGGTGGGGTGAATTGGTTATCTTTAAAAATTACCTCTTTTTAAATAGATAAAAAATTTCTATTTTTTTAAATAATTTTTCAACCACAACTTAAACAAAAACAGTAAAGTTAAAAAAACAGAAAATAAAAGACACAAGATTTATAGTGGTTCGGTCAAACACGACCTACATCCACTCCCCGGAGGCACCCTCCGAGTATTGCACTAATACCACTAATGTCTCTCCTTTTTCCCCCATAGCAAAGTGGAGAAGCCTTCACAAAAACTCTCTTCCACTACTACTCGGTGTGTCAGAGAACTATCGACTGTTTACACTTTTCAACTGTAGGCAGAGAACCCATCATCCATTCACACTCTCCAAGTGTGGGCAGAGAACCCTTCATCCTTTCACACTCTCCAAGTGTGGCAGGGAACCCTTCATCCTTTCACACTTACCAAGTGTCGGCAGAGAATTAGATCTCCTTGAAAGTTCTTCTCAAGCGAAATCTTGAAGGACAAGGGAAGAGAGTAAAGAAATCACAATTCACAAAGTTGAGATCCTTACCTTCGAGTACCAAGTGAATCCTTCACACTCAAGTAGTAAGATCTCTCCTTCAAACACTCTCTCTCACTCTCTCCTTCAATCTCCCTTCACTTTGCATGAAGACTAATTGATAAAAAGATTGTAAGACAGTCTTATTTTGACCTTTTATATGAAAGACATGAAAACCCGTCCAAAAATTACAATTAATCAAATCTGTGTGATATTGATCGTCCCGTACGATCTCAATTGGTAAAGATAAACAGTGTAACTGCTATTGTGTATGAACTAAAAGTGAATTGGTATGATTTCACTTTGTACCCGATTATCATCCCGTACGAACTAGGTTCGTCCGGTACGAACGGTTATTTCCATAGTTCATTTTTACAAAAATTGAATGACTCTTACATTTCCAGAACAAAGAAGATCATCCTGGGATGAAACATATTTTTCATCTGGACAAACTTATCCAGAGAGCATCATCCTGGGATGCACGTAAATATCATACAAACAAATGCGTCTAGAGAGCATCGTCCAGGGACGAACGTAATTATTATCGGGACGAAGGCATCAAGAGAGCATCGTCTTGGGATGCATGTAAATATCATATGGATGAAGGCATCCAGAGAGCATCATCCAGGGACGCACGTAAAAATTATGTAAACGAATGCGTCCAGAGAGTATCGTCCTGAGACGAACGGGGTAAATCGTCTAGACAAACAGTATGAAGCATGAGTCCAGAGGACATCATCCTGGGATGAATAGTTTACTTCATATGGACGAATAGTTTAAAGTGAGAAATCAAAGGACATCATCCAGGGATGAATGGTACACTTTGTCTGGATGAACAGGACTTAGAATTTTTTTTTTCACTTTTTTGTTCGTTCCATTGCTATTCGAGGGGTATTACTGACCTGATCGTCCCGTACGAACATGGTTCATCCCGTACGATTAGTATAAGAAATTTTGACTTTGAAAAATCTTCCCTAGTGTGTGTATGCTAAATTACTAAATTACAATCACACTCATTCTGACTGAAGATGAATAAAATATAGACTCCAAATTACAAAATAGTATAGTCAGATTTTTATTTGAAGTCTTTACCAATCTGGAGTATGATTTTCCCTTAAATATTAGTACACACAAGAGCATAAAAAAATGCTTCCAAAATGTGTTAGGAGAAATTAAATAATCAATACAATAATGTTTGAAATAATCAAAATAACAAGTTGCCAGAATATAAAACATATAAAAACTAAGTAGTAACTTTCTTAATAATCTCCACCTTTTTGATGATGGCAAAATAATTTTTATTTGTATAAATTTCAAATTCCTAAATTTCTCCCAAACTCCCCCTGAATTAATAAGCATGTGAGAATAAGGGGCATTTGATCATAAAAATTTTGTTTTAAAATTTTTAATACACGATCACTAAAACATGAAGCAAAATTTTTAACACACAATCACTAAAACACAAAGCATAACACAAAGCACAATAAACAATGATAAAACAAATGAAACAAACAAATGAAACGTTACAAACAAATGAAATGTTACGAACAATATTTTCTCCCCCTTTTTGACAACAGCAAAAAGAAGAGAAGAAAAAGAATAAACACAAAATTGTAAGAAGTCATATGACAATCCTTGGATAATTGATCATTAGAGATTGAGATATATTTTTCAAAGAAAATTAAACATCATTAGAGATATAGAAGAATTCATATGATTTAAGAAGAGATATAATATAGATAAGAAAAAAAATATTAAAAACATGAATCAATTTAGACAATGAGATAAGTAAAATTATTGCAAAGTAGATAAATTTAAAATTTGAATGTTTCAAATTTCAATATTAAATAAAATCGTACAAAAGATTAATTTGAATTGAAAGATTTAAATATTAGGGAAATAATCAAATACCACTTGTGGCACTTTGCGCATCTTTTCAATCTTTGTGGCACATTTTGTGCATCTTTTATATTTTTGGGCTAATTTTATGCCTCTTTTTCAATTTGTGAACCATTACGCATTATTTTGATATTTTGTATATTTGTATATTTTGAAGTGTAATTTTGATCTTTCTAAAATCAATAATATAAAATCTCAAATTTCTCTAAGTACAATAATATTTATATTGATAAGAGAAATATAAAATAAGAAAATATCATAATTGCAATAATAATATAAAAATTATATTAGTTTAACAAGAGACAAGAGATTGATATTCTTAACTAGATCAAGTTATAATCACAACATAAATTTTGAATAATTAGATTTTTCTAATGAATTCAATTTTATGAATTGCAATTCAAGATATAGCTCTTGTGAGATCAAATATTTTGAGGATGATCATATAAACTAAAACACATTTTTGAAATGAAATAAGAACTAGTAAAACAAGAAAGAATAACTTTTATTGATATCACTGATAAAAGATGATACATTAAGCATAAATGATATCAATACACTTACATTTGAAGAACACAAAAACACAAGACTAACTAACACAAAGCACAACATAAAATATAAAAAAATGTCTGCTAACATCTCACATAACATTTAGTAAAGACAATTATAAAGAAGTATAATCATCATTTAGAGGGGCCCTTATCTGGAGGAGGTTGCTAGTTGTAGAAGTTAAAATAGCTACTCATCATAGCCATATTCAAGCTTATACCATCTATTTGCTCTCACATCCAACCCATATCCTGCTGGTACTGTGCATCCTGCTGTTATAGATGAGTTTCAAAATGATCAAAACGTTGATCAAAATGAGTCTCAAGACTATCAAACCTGTGAACCAAATTTTGAAAATTTTGTTCATCAGTAGGTGCAGGTGTAGCTCTTCTCCTTTCCTCCTCAAAATCACTGCTTATCACTTGATGTTCTTTATTAAAATTTGCTCGGAAAGATCCACATTATAGTAGAGAGGCTCCTCTAGATTTTGATCTGGATGGAGTAGATCATATTTCTTCTCCAAAATATTGGTCACAAGATGTCTTAAGGCTATATTTTCTTTCTTTTATGGGAGACATGGCCAATCCTAGAAAGTCCATAAATATAGTTAATGATCAGTTGAGCTTCATCTATAAGTTGGCTAGTCTTAATCTGATAAGTGACTGTGGAAAGAAGAGGTGTGATATTTACTCGATCACCAACATTAGGAATAATGGAGGTATGAAGAACGTGCTGGATGAGTCGGGCGTTATGATTAAGAGTTTTACCTTAGGCAAATGGTCTACTGCTCTACATTCTCTAATCACATGATTTATTACGGTCCAGCCAAAGTTGGTGGAAGAGATCAAAGTGTGAGCTCTAATCCCTTGAGTTCTTAAGTTCAAGAATATTCCTAAGTCTTCCTTTCTGATTTCCACTTTCTTCTTAAAAACATATGAGCTAATCACAGTTTGGTCAAAGTTAAAGGACATTTTGGTAAGGAAGTAGTGGAAAGTCTCATTGTTGTAGAGATAGATTAAAGTGAGAATAAAACAAAACTGGGTGGAAGCAAAAAGCTGCATTACCTTGAAAGAGAGTTGTTCTTGGAGAAGGACTCTAGAGGGAGTGATTTTGGTGGATGCAAACCTAGGGAAGGACTCATCATTTGCTTTGGAAGGAAAGTTTTCTCTTGAGTGTTTAGGGGGTCTCTTAGCAAGTACCTTTTTCCTTTTGCTTGACTAGCCATGGAGAAGATCTAGGGGAATAGAGGATTGAATAAAACTTTTGAGGAGATGAGATTTGAGTTCTAAACCCTTAAATTTAAAGAAAATATGAACTTTCGTACAGAAGAAAAGAGGTTCATCCCGTACGATTTTGTGTTCGTACGTACGAAAGATATTTCGTATGGACGAACGAGTGAGTCCAAAAATGAAATGACTTTTCATAAGAACACAAGTTATGAGGCATCCTTTTGTTTAGACTTTTTGACCATACGATTGTACAGACGAACATGTGTTCATCCTGGATGATAAGATATTTAAGATCATTTTTATGATGGTTTGAAACGTCCCCCACTTTGAGTTTCCACGTGTTCGTATGTACGAACCAAATGTTCATATGTACGATCAGGAAAAGTTAAATTAATCTTAATAGTATAACTGTCTTCATGCGTACATGCGATTGAAAAACACATCGTCCAGATGATCATGCGATTGTACAGACGAATGAGGATATGAAAATTGCAAAAACAGTATACAAACCGTTCAAAAATGACATTTAATAAACTATACGATTCGTCCCATACGAAATGAATTTCGTACAGACAATTTTTACTCAAATTTTTAAATTTTCAAATTACAAAATCTTGAATCTAGATGTGAGAGAACACAAAATAAAACAGATAGAAGTTTGTAAAAATAAACACGAACAAATTAATTAAAAAAATGTACAGAAAATCACAAAATTAAAATCACAAGACACACGGCACACTAACAAAAACACAAATCAATGTTGCAAAATCATTTTATCTAAGCATTCAAATAAATCATACCAAGACTTGTTCTTAATGTACTGAAAGTATCAAAGGCTAGTGGTTTTGTAAAAATATCTGTAAGTTGATTTTCTGTTATAACATGAATAAGTTCAATTTCTCCTTTAGACACATGATACCTTATGAAATGATGCCTGATGTCTATATGTTTGGTTCTTGAATGTTGAATAGGATTTTTAGAATTTCAAATAGCACTGGTGTTATTATAATAAATTGAAATAGTGCCTATAGTTAATCCTAAATCAATTAATTGTTGTTTCAACCAAAATACTTATGCCACATAACTTCCTAATGCAATGTATTTAGCTTCAGCAGTGGATAGGGCTACTGAATTTTGTTTTCTACTGGACCAAGAGACTAAAGAGTTTCTAATGAATTGACAAGTTCCCAAAGTACTCCTTCTATCATCCCTACTTCCTGTAAAGTCTGAATATTAATATCTAATAATTTTAAATGAAGAGCTAAACTTAGGATACCAAATTCTTAAGTTCTGAGTTCCCAACAGATACCTTAAATCCTTTTCACTGCTGTGAAATGTGATTCTTTTGGATTTGATTGAACTCTAGCACATAAATAAATACTAAACATAATATCGGGTTGGCTACCTGTTAAGTAAAATAAAGATTCAATTATCCCTCTAAATTTTTTTTGATCAGTAGATTTTCCCTTAGGCTCCTTATCCAACTAAACTAAGGAACTCATAGGTGTACAAATAGGTTTAACATTATCCATTTCATACTTTTTGAGGATATTCTTAACATATTTTGACTGACTAAGAAATGTACCCTCCTCAATTTGCTTAATGCTAAAACCTAGAAAGTAACTTAAATCTCCCATTAAAATCATCTCAAATTCACTACTCATTGATTTAAAAAAATCATCACAAAGATTTTTATTTGTAGTTCCAAAAATGATATCATCAACATAACATTGTACATTGAGTATATCTTCTCCAAATTTCTCTAAAAAGAGAGTTGTGTCCACACTTCCTTTTTAAAAAAATCTTTCAAGTAGAAAGGTGCTCAACATCTCATACCAAGTCCTAGGTACCTGTTTCAATCCATATAATGCCTTTTCCAATTTGAAAATATGATTTGGATATTTAGAATTTTTAAATCCTGGAGGTTGTTCTAAAAAAACATCCTCTTGAATTATCCCATTTAAAAATGCATTTTTAACATCCATTTGATACAATTTAAATCCTCTAAAATAGGCAAAGGCTAACAAAACCCTAATTGCTTCAAGTCTAGCTACAGGGGCAAAAGTCTCCTCAAAATCAATCCCATCAATTTGATTATACCCCTTAGCTACCAATCTAAACTTATTTATAATGACTACTCCTGAGTCATTCATTTTATTTTTGAAAACCTACTTAGTTCCAACTACACTTTGATCCTTTGGCATTGCAGTTAATTCCCAAACTTCATTTCTTATAAATTGATTTAAGTCTTCTTGCACAGCCAAAATCCAAAATTCATCTGAGAGTGCTTGATCAATATTTGTGGGTTCTATGATAGAAATAAAGGCTGAATGATTATCTTATTTGCTTATACTATGCCTAGTCCTAACACCCTCACAAGGATCACCAATAATATATTCTTTTGGGTAATTTTTAGAAAGTCTCAAATCTCCAGGCATTAGGTTTTCTATCTCCAAATTTTCTTCCAAATTTATTTTTTCAATCTTTTGGGTGTTAATCTCTATCTCATCTTCTTTAATATTTGGCTCTTCCAAAATCCCAGATTCATCAAATACAACATGTGTGGTCTTCTCAATTACCAAAGTTCTTTTCTTAAATACTCTATAAAACTTTCAACCACTAGAGTATCCTAGAAACATTCCTTCATCTGATTTTGGATCAAATTTTCCTAAGGCAAATTTTCTAATAGTATGAATGATTACCTTACATCCAAAGACAAATAAATGTGACAAATTAGGTGTTCTTCACTTTAGTAATTCATAGGGTGTTTTATTTAAGTTTGATCTAACATTCACCCTATTCATAATATAATATGCAGTGCTAACAGCTTCAGCCAAAAAATATTTAGGAAGTAAATATTTTGCCAATATTGCTCGAGCGGTTTCTTTTAATGTTCTATTTTTCCTTTCGACTAGCACATTTTGCTGGGGGGTTCTAGGTGCAGAAAAATTAAGATCAATTCTTTTTTCCTTACAAAAATCCTCAAATTTTTCATTTTCAAATTCTCCTCCATGATCACTTTGAACAGTCATGATCTCACATCCTAGTTTCCTTAATCCAAGTTGAAAAGTTTCTAAATTCCTCAAATGATTCACTTTTATTATGTAGAAATCTAACCCTTGTGAATCTAGAGTAATCATCCATAATCACAAATCCGTATACCTTCCCTTCTAGACTTATAGTTCTAACTGGTCCAAAAAGATCCATATGTAAAATCTCCAATGGTTTACTAGTTCTAAGATCCTTATTAGACTAAAAAGATGACTTCACCTATTTTCCTAATTGACATGCATTACAAAGGTGGTCCTTAGTAAAGTCTAGTTTTGGTATACCTCTCACTAAGTTCTTTTGGGTAATCCTTCTAAGGTTTTTCATGCTACAGTGTCAAAGTCTCCTATGCCAAAGATATGACTCATCATAAATAGTTTTTAAACAAAAAGAAATATGAGTTTTAATGCTATTTAAGTCTAGCATATACACATTATTTACCCGTATATCATTCAAAATATTATTACCATTTAGGCTTAATATGCAGCTAGTGGAAAAAAATTTTATACAGTATCCTTTACCACATAACTGGCTAATATTTAATAAATTATGCTTTAAACCTTCTACAAGTAGTACTTTTTCAATAAAAAGTTTTAAAGATTTCTAATCATACCTGACCCAACCACCTTTCTTGTGGTGTTATATCCAAGTGTAACCTTGCCTCCACTCCTGGCTCCCAGCGATATGAATTATGCATTTTCTTTAGTCATATGCTTTGAGCATCCGCTGTCCATGTACCATATGCTCTCACGAGGTCTTGTGTGAGAGTGATCCTACAAAATTTTCAAACGTTAGACCTGGGAACCCAAACAAGTTTGGGTTCTCCTTTTAGCAATTTACAATTAGATGCATGTATGATATGTGTAGGTTTATGCATCTTAGGTTTCCACACCAAATGAGTTTTCTTCTTCAATATACAGGTGTGAGATATATGTCCAAACAATCCACAATTATTACATTTAACTCTTGGAAATAGATTCCTAAGTCTTCTACTATTCTTTTGTTTATTTAGGGATTGTATAAATTTAGGATACAAAATAAGATTCATGAAATCTTCAAGTCTTAGGGGTATCCTATTTTCCTCGAGAGCTTTTATCTTAAGTTTGTAAAATGAATTCATATCTTTGAAAATTTGATTCGTATAATTTATTCGATACATCTTGATCTCAAATTCATCCTTATTATTTTTTATTTCTTTTTGAAGTTCTTCAAAGGATGATTTTAAACATTCATGGTTCTTATTAAATTCATCAAACTCATCAAGTAATTTCATGTGGTTGTTATTAATTAAAGCATGATCTTTCCTAAGGATTTCATGTTCTTTTTGAAGGTCTTATAATTCTAGGTTCAGACTAACATGCAATTTCTTTAATTTTCTATATGCAACATGTACGCATTCAGAGACTTCTAAAAGTTCATTGTAAGTCAAGTCACATACCTCTTCTTGATCTGATTAATTAAGATTATAAGTCATTAAGTACAGATTGGTGACTTTCTCTTCCTTTTTAAGCTCCGACGAGTCTGAAGCTGAGTCCGCTACCTTAATGACTTATAATCTTGAAAGTCACCAATCTAAGATTAAAAAGGTTTTCTTTTTTCCCTTCTTCACTATTGGTTTATCCTCTACCTTCTCCTTGCTATGAGTGGCTTTGATTTTTGGGCAATCAGACTTTATATGTCCAGGTTTCCTACATTCATAGCAAATAACTTCATTTAAAACCATGACATTTCTATTAAATTTACATATATTCCATTGCTGGCGCCTCATTTGCTTCCTCTTCAAAAAATTTCTGAATTGTCTTCATCCTTAGGTTGTGAGAGATCACTCTCTGACTCCTCCACTTTTAGTGCTATATTCTTTTCCCTTCGTGGTTCACCTGCATTAATCTTTCTTTGACTCACCCCTTGCTCATAAGCAATTAGTGATCCATAAAGATTGTCAATAGAGTAAATGTTTAAATCTTTAGACTCTATAATAGTAGTTATTTTATCATCATATGCAGTAGGTAAATAATGAAGTATTTTATTAACCATTTAAACATTCGTTAGTTCCCTACCCAATGCAAGTAAAGAGATGACAATTTGTGTGAATCTTATGTACATGTTAGAAATGGATTCATTGGGTTTCATGCAAAACAGTTCATAGTCATGTAATAAGATATTAAGTTTGGATTGTTTAACTTCATTAGTCCTCTCACAAGTTATACAAAGTCTATCCCATATATCCTTTCCATTCTTGCAAGTAGAAACCTGCATGTAGTCTTCAGATTTAAGAGCACAAAAGAAACTATTCAGGCATTTGGCATTAAGTTGTGCTAAGTCAAATTTTTCTACTGTCCAGTCTGCAAAAGGTGTTTCAACTCTAACTCTATCAACTAATCTAGTTGGTTTTGTATACCCTTCATGAACTAAGATTCACATACGGTAATCAAGTGACTGTAAAAATGTAGACATGCATGTTAACCAAAAATCAAAAGGAATATTGTCTAATAATGGAGGTCTTGTTATAGAGTAACCCTCAAGTGTGTTTCGGTTTCGAAATGTAGCCATGGTCAATAATCAAAAAGTAGTCTAAACTTATGATTTTGAAACTAAGCTCTGATACCACTTGTTGAGACATGTTAATTATGAATTAGTTTGTTAGACCTAAGTTAATATCCCAGCGGCTAACTAAGAGGGGGGGGGGGGGGGGTT
>NW_021319554.1:0-7540 GCF_001605985.2 Dendrobium catenatum
TCAGGTCCGGTCAACCCGACCCGACACGAATGATCCAAAGTTGACCTAAAATTGTTAATTTTCGGGTCAAAAATCGGGCCAATATTCGATTTTCGGGTCAAAATCGGGCCCAAAACGGGTAAATCTCGGATTTTCGGGTCAAATATGAGTTTTCGTGTCACTTTCGGGTCAATTTTAGGTTGTTGGGTCAACCCGAAATCGACCAGATTTTCAAAACAGGTTAATTTGTTCAACCCGATCCGTTTCGGGTTTGAGTTGACCCGAACCCGGATTTTTCCGGGTCGGGTTCAGGTCGTGTCAAAAATTGACACCCCGGGTTTAAACTAAAACAAAATTGAGAAAATGCCATTGTGATACTTTGTATAAAAACCCATTAAAAAATGTACAAAATTCCATACGAAAACCATCAATCCAAGCTTTTGCTTGTTCGATCAATATTAAAAAAATAAAATAAATAAAAAAATCCACGATACTATAGTTCGTAATTCCGCTCAAAACTCGATAAGATCAGCTCCAGGCAATGGACAAGATCTGTTAAAAATGAGCTCGGATTTCTAAGAAACATTCAGAATAAAATGACGTGATCAAAGCTGTCTCCAGTTCTCTCCAGCATACACAGCTTGACTTCCAAGTTCTTCCTCGATCCTCAGCAACTGCAGCCAACAAAAAAAAAAAAAAAATAAAGTTTTCAGCGGGCAACATGATTGTGACTATGGATTCTTGAAGAAACTCAAACCAACTAAGTTCTATAGGCACATAATACGACCTCAATATTGTTACTTTTAGGCTCACTGAAAATGAATTTTTTCCATTCATTCATGTTAAGTGCAACTTGTGTTAAAACAAGTAATCTTTTTGCATAACTTCTATCCGTATAAATTTTAGTCAAATATATCTTTTTCTTTTCTTTTCTTTTTAATCCTTTCATACTAATTTTAACAATCCACTATATTGGTGCATTACCTATCCTCTATTATACCTGTAGCATGCTAGGAAATTCAAGACGGTTGAGAGAATTTAATGTATTAATATTATACAAAGATCTAGCATACATACAAATAAATAAAAAATGTAAAGACATTTGAGTTTTTATGTTAAGTGTCCGCACACAGACACACGCCCGCATCAAATGACATCTTTAATGTTCTTAGAAAAATGTTGCACCTTGAGCCAAAATGCCCAAGTGAAAGAGGAGACTCGTGTTTAGATGACTAAAGAGGCCATGTCAAAGGAATTAACACAACAACTTGATGACAGAGTTAATAGTGGCCTTATTATGGTAAAGATTACTCGTTTGCCACAAATGTCCAATAGAGATGCAAGGAAGCCAATAAATCAAGATCTTACGAATGTGAAGGATGACAACAATGATGGTATGACGGTAACCCTTCGAATATCTTCACAAAATGAAAGAGGCTCGGAAGGGGGCCTAAAAATCAATATCTAATGAATGTGGATGATGACAATAATTATGGGACTAAGGGAAGCACGTCGAATTTCTCAACAAAATGCAATAGAGGCTTGCGAGCGTGTTTGTATGAACATCAAAATATTTTTCTATGAGAACAAAATTCCATTTAATCTGGCAGCTTCCCATCCTATGTTAGTATGATGCATTCTATACGTTCCTACTGTCAAAACCTTAAACCTCCTTACATTTATGAGCTCAAAACTTAGATCTTGAAGGAGGGATCGAATATCATTGAGAAGGCTATTGAGGGGATCAACAGAACTTGGTCTAAAACTAGAGTTAGAGTCATGTCTAATGATTCTTCAGAAATTAGAAACGCCAACTTAATCAACATTCTAATAAATAATCCCTACGACACTATTTTTCTGAAATATATTTAAGCATCAGATCAGGTGAAAGATGCAATATTAATATTCAAATTAATTGAGGGAGTATAGAGGATATTGGAGACCATGTAGCCGTTCAAGTTATTACTGAAAATGCTAACGCTTAAAAGATGGTGGGAAATAAATAGACTAAGAAGAGAGAGCATATTTACTAAACTCCATACATTGTAAATTATATTGATTTAATCCTTTTAAAACTCGGAGAGTTCCCACAATATAAGAATGCCTTGACTAAAGACAAGAGGATTACCACGTTTATTTATAATCATAGTTGGGCTTTGACCTTGATGAGATGGTTCTTTAAGAAAGAAGTCATTATACATGTAGGTACTAGATTTTTCATGGCATAATATCTACAAAAACATGTTAAGGTGCAGCTTTAGAGGTGGGATAGGTGGGCAATAATATCTACAAAAATTTTGGGAATCTCTAATAATGAGTTCCACATCTTTTCAATTGTTGGTCGGCAAGAAGTCCGCAGAGAAAATTGGTAGGTTTCAGTATATCAGACCACGTGAAAGGGTGAAATTGACTTCATTATTTGGAGATGCATTGATGCCGAGAAAAAGCTAATGTTGAATTTTTTATTTCTGAAGTTATTCAGGTGATTTGATTAGAAAGAGATGCTAAGGCATAGAAAACATATTACAAATGATTGTGGATGGATACCTCTACTCTTGTAGGCTAGGTGTTGCTGAAGGTTAAACGTTGAGGAAGCTGAAGTATATCATATATGCATCTTAGCATTGTAGACTGTTATTGGGTAAGTGAGTGTTATAAGATAGGGTTCCTTTTGATGTAATGTATCGTCTATATCTGTTAAATATTTTTTCCTTGTCAAATGACAAAAGTTAATCACCAGACTTTTGAATACAAAAAGTGCTAAGTATTCAAATAGTTAAAGACCAAGGCCTTCTGCTAGCATTACAAGGAAAAAAAATTTACAATTATTTCAAATCGAGTTCGCAGAATCTTAAATGTTCTAAGGCAAAATTTATCTATGTCAAAAGTAGCTTCTTGAAACTTCTCTATAAATGAGGTTTTTGACGATGAGTTTACTTTTTTTTCACTTAAAATAAAACCAGAGAAACACTATTTCATATAATATCATATGTGAGTGTGAACTCAGCAATATGCCTTACTAGATCAGTCAAGAACTTCGATTAAAATGGGTAAGGCAATGCGTGATTTGTGAGAAAAGATTAACCTGATTGTACTTTGCAAGCCTCTCCCCTCGACAAGGCGCGCCAGCTTTTATCTGACCAGTTGAAAGACCAACTGCCAAATCTGCAATGAAGGTATCTTCTGTCTCACCACTTCTATGAGAAACAACCACACCCCAATGAGCATCCTTTGCCTGCTTCACAACTTCTATAACTTCTGTGATGGTTCCAATCTGATTGACCTGGAATATGCACGGCCGTTATTCTTAGAAAAGTTTAAAATAGAGTGCTTCACTCAAAATTAAAATGTAGGATTAGAACTTTATCCCCTACTGGTCGCTAATGAATCATTTCTCCATTATGTCTATTTAAAGTTCAAAATACACCATCTAATCTATAAAGAAAGGTCATTCGCAATATTTTCTAACCAAGTTCTTTTAGGCTACCCTACCTTTCTCACACAAGTCAATCTAATACCATCTACCTCACATAACGTCACTCGGAAGACGCCTTTTATGTGACCAAACCATACTAAGGCCGACTCTCTCTAATCTTAATCTTCACTGTAGGTCTGGAGCTCTCCAACCTTTTCACGTATATGGCTCGGCATATTCGATCCTAGTCTCAAGGGTAAGCACTCTCACCTCTAAGCATTCCTCATTCTCTCCATCTTCACTTGAGTATTATGCTTCTCTTTAATGGCCAACTTCGCACCATAAAACATGCAGGCCTCACTACCACTTATAGAATTTTCCGCTTAAGTTTGAGGGTACTTTTCATATACATACAAGCACCGAATGCTTCCTCCACTTCAACCATCAACTGAATTCTGCTGATATATCCCACTACTATTTCACTCATCACTCTAACATAGAAATCCAAGAATATCTAAACGTGTACTCATTATTAATGAACTTGACGCCCAAATCACATCCCCTCTCACCACTATACTCTAAAATTACACCCTATATTCCTTTAGATCATACTCAAGCGAAAACCCTTGACTCTCAGTTGACTACATAATTCAATTTACCTTCAATCCCTCTCAGTTCTTTATCAAACAAAATATCTTCAGCAAAAGCATACACCAAAGGTAATCATCCTCTTGCAAATGTCTAGTAAACATCCATGACTAAAGTAAAAAGATATGGCTTAACTTATCTTAATGAACCAAAACCGAAAATAGGGAATTGAAAAATCAACAAACAAAAATCTATATTATTGCAACCTTCATTCGTCGATCCAAATTCATGCCATCAATGATATGCTTTTAAATATTTACCTCTCTACCAACATGTCCAGTCTTAAATATCCTTCAATAAAAAACTCTTCTCAAGAGATGGCTTTTGTATAAATTCTTCTAAGTCATTCCAATTAATTTAGAACTCGATATCCAAACCTACTTGGAGCATAAGCACTTTTAATATTAACAATATTATCATGAACAACAATTCTTAAGCTATAAGTTCTATCTCCATATTCTATTACTTATAACATATCCTTTAAACTGTATCTATAAACACCTACACCATTTGCTAATACGATCCTGCCACGAAATACCAGAAATAAATGCCTAAACTATCAATTTTTAGCCTGCTCTCCACCCTACTAGTTTCCTGAATGCACAAAATAAATTTACTGGGGCGAGCGCCTATTAATCATAATATCTATTAAATTCCAGGTAATTTCCTGTAAGGGAACTATATCCAAGTTCACAACCCTAAATTTAAATTGAGATGAATGCTCTTTCGCAATTCCTCCTTGATGGAGGATCCTTGCCATTTAACGACGCACCGGCCCGGATTGCAGCGCCTGCACAACTAGCTTCTTTGCCCACATCCGTCCTTGATGTGGGGATCCTTGCCTATTTAACACTGCACCCGGGCGCCGGTACAGCGACCCTTGCACACTTGTCACTGTATTCAAGCTATACATCGCGTTGCTTCCAGGAGACGCCCTAGCATTAATACAATTTCTTAAAGGATTCATGTCAAAATCTCGTAATGATTTTGATTGAAAAAAGAAAATATGCATGATTTAGAGACAGATTAAGGATTCATTGGGATAAATTTCTTATTGCTTTGTAAAACTACAATAGAAAAGGTAATTTTTTAAAGATGTTGTAAAATGCAGTTTCTAGTACAATTTTTTTAAAAAAAACAATGAAAAGGTAGTGGTCAAACAGAAATTGTAGTTACGATCTAAAAAATAAAACAGTAAGAAAACTGATCAAACGAAACCTAAGAGAGTAACATTACACTTGACAGCCGCAAGGCCATTTTCGAACTATCAGAATAAATCACATCTCTTCCTGCCTATGAGAGGCTATTTTCCTCATGTTCAGAAGACATAAGATTGAATAAGATAATAATTACATTATATTTACCTTTTCGAAAGGCGACGAGTAAATGGACATTAGAAAATTCTTAAGGGAAGGGATGTTCAGTCGTGTCTGACAATGTGGTTGCAATTGTTACTATAGATGGTCGGTAAGAACGTGTGCATACTTGGGGATCTGTGTTGATGATGGATCCGTGAAGTTGTGAATAATTTCATGAAAGGTGCCATCTATGGAGGTATAAATGCAGCGAGAAGGTCATTACAATGTTGGCCTTTATAGGAGAATGGGAGTAGCCCAAAAAGATGCATTCTCAAGGAAAAAATTTAGGGGGGTTTACATACATATCATTTTATATCACTCTATTTACATATCTAACACCTAAAACTTAAATATTACATGCATATCACCCATAGATCAAATATGAGTGCTAGAAATGAAAAATTAATGTTTATAGGATGGTATGAATGAAATATAGCAGTGCATATTTGATATTAAAGTGTATATGGTGGTAGAAATGAAATATTTAAGTTTTTGGTGTTAGATATATAAATAGAGTGATATAAGATAGTTTGCATGAAAATTCCCCATGAATTTATCATTAGTAAGAAAGGAATGGATAAAGCATACTTAAAAAAAAATTTAAGGCCAAGAAGAAAGGATTGCCCAAGATAAAAAATGAAAAGTGATGGGGGGGGGTGTTACCAAGAACAGTTGGGAGCCAATTAATAAGATAACAAGCAATCAACAAAGCATCACCAAAGGATTGACATGAAACATTCATAGAACATCAATGTCTGCCCTAGGTCGAGTAAATGATGATGCACGCATTCAACAACCCCCTTTTATAGTGATATTTAAGAACATGAGGTATGGCAAATGATATCAGCACAGGATGATTGAAATTCATACTACATAAATTAAGATGTTTATCAATACAAATAGTCTTAAGCATAACAGAAAAATGAACTTCAATTTAATGATAAAAGGTGTGAAATACAGATAGAATATCGTATTGGCATTTAATTAAATAAGCCAAAGTAATACAACAATGATTATCAATAAATGTAACAAAGTATTCAGAACCTAGGTGGATAAGAACAAGACAGATTCTCAAATATTTAAATTTAATAACTCAAAAGGGGAACTATCAGGACTTGAACTGGAAGATAGAAAAGATAGTTGATGATGTTTCTATACTCAAAAGCATTAAATTCAAACTTATATAGGGAGGAGGACGTAGGTGAACCCCAAAAGATGTTGTGATGGAGGATGACCCGGATGATAATGTCACTGACAGCGAGTGGTGGTGGAAGGTGAAGGAGGTGAGGCCGTAGGGAAAGGTAATAGATTTAATCAGCTTCAATAGCTCTACCAATCATCTTACTCATGCTGAGTTCTTGAATACAAATGAGAATAATAGAAGGTTACATAATAGTTGTTAAATCCGAGTCATCCCTTGGCATTTTGATCCCATGGCTAGGATAGGAATCCATGGGAGACTCGAATATTAAATCATAGCCATCCCTTGACATTTTGATCCCACGGCTTAGATGGAAATCCGTGGGAGGTTCACCTGGATCACGCTGATCTCCTTCCATATTTAGAAGGCTGATTTAGGAAGAATTATATTAAAGCAATAAAGCATTATTAATAAAGCATTATTCTGTAATTATTTATTTCTTTATTAAGATATCTTATATAAATCTATAAATAGGGACAAGTTTGTGCAATAAAATTAAGTTTTTCTCTCTCCAATTCTCTAAATTTAACATGGTATTAGAGCCTTCATTGTCATTGTTGTAATTCTGAATTTTTTGTATCGTCGTGCCTTCATTGTTGGCCTTCCTTTGTTATTGTTATCCTATCTATAACCAACGCAACCTTTATTGGTGCCCTGCTTAATATAGCCTTCATCGATGCCCTTTGTCGCCGCAATGTCTGAAGCAAATTCCTCCCAAAGCTTTAATTAAATGGAGGACTCTATGGTGCACCAATAAAGAGAAGATCTCCAAAATATGCAACATTCCTATCACTTAAATGAGAAGAATTATTTTAAATGGTATTAATTTGTGAAGACCTATTTGAAAGAAAAATTAAAGATGAATCACCTCCTTGGGGTAGGACTAAAAGATCCTATGTTTTGGAAAAATTAGAAGAGCTAGGTTAGATGAGGTGGCAA
>NW_021319554.1:12616-30166 GCF_001605985.2 Dendrobium catenatum
CGGGCCGGTGTTGCTATGGACCGAACCGGTCCATCAGATTTCCTTTAGTAGGATTTGAGTGTATTGTTGTGGAATAGAAGTGTACGGGTGGAGGCTAGAAGATGGACATTTTTTCTTTATGCAACTCCATTTTGTTGTGGGGAATGAATGCAAGAAGGCTCATGAATGATCCTTTTTTCAAAAGTAGGAGGATAAAGTTTGATTAAAATAATCTTTGGCATTGTCAGAACGAAATTTTCTTATTTTTATCCCGAATTGATTCTAGATCATGGTGTAAAAATGGGAAGGATAGTGCTCATATCTGATTTATTTTTTAGCAGAAAGGTTCAAGAGACTTGAGTGCAATTATCAATGAATGATACAAACCATCGCGCCCCTAAGATGTTAGGAATTTTTGAGGGTCCTCATATATCACTATGAATAAAGTAGAAATGGATATGAATCTCTTAATTTTGTTTGAAAAAGAAGCTCGTTTATGCTTGACTAACTCACAAATTTCATAATGAAAAGATTCATTTTCGAACTTGTAAAAAAACTTTGGGTACTTATTTTTTAAGACATCAAAAGATGGATGTACTAATCTAAATTGATGAACCGAAATAGTAGATTTTTAATTAAGTAAGGATAATATAGAATAACTATTATTGATAATAGTGGATTTGTTCAGCCCTCTAGGTAGTACAGTCTATATCTCTCCTTAACAAATCCAATCTTCTTCTGCGATCCCTGGTCTTGAAAAAAGCAACAAGTAGGGGTAAGAAGGACTTGACAATTATGATCATTGGTAAGTTTTTGTATAGAGATTAGATTTGTGGATAATTAAGGTACGTTGAGCACATTTTTTAGAGAGACGGAGGGAGATAAGAGTATGCCATTGGCCTACTACTGTGGTAAGAGAACCATCAACAGTGATGATTCTTATCACTCGAGTAAGGATTGTAGTTGATGAAGTGGGTAGTGGAGTATGCCATGTGATATGTGGCTTTTAAGTCAATAATCCATACTCCTTTCAAATGATTTCTAGAGGCATTTAATTCAATGGATATAGAAAATTTACCTGAAAGTACAAGAGAAGAAGATGCAGGTGGTTTTTCAAGTGATACCAGAAATTATTTTAGCTTATCAATATCTTCTTTGTTGAGCTCTCTGAAACTGGACTGTGTTTCTGGGTTGGGTTGAATTGTTGTAGTGTTAGCTTGTGATGTTCCCTTTTGTCTTCTTTGATTTCACTCATTATTTGGGGGCTTTCCATGAAACTTCTAGCATGTATCTTTTGTGTGTTTCTTTTCTTGCAATTACTGCATCAAAAAGAGTCTGTCTTGAGGTTTTGAGAAATCCTTACCTCTTTCCGTCCACGTCGCCTCTTTGGCTATCACCATTGCTAAACCTTCAACAATATTTGGTTCTAGCATTACACCTCATTGGCTTTTCCTCAGCACGAATGAGAGAAATGGTCTTATTTAGTGAGGGTGTCTCCTCTTTGCCAAGGATCTGAACTCTAACTTGGTCAAACTCTGTATTCAATCCGCAAGAAAGTCATACACTCTATCTTTCTCAATAAAGCTTTTTAGGATAGCCGCATCTTCTGGACACTTGGTTTCTATGAATCTGTATTGATCAAGTTCTTGCCACAAGCTTTGAAGAAGAGTGACATATTCAGTCACAGTCTTGCTTTCTTTTTTGTGCTTCCCACCTTGACTTTAATTTCAAAGATTTGTGCATCATCTTGAGCTTTTGAGAAGGTTTTCCTGGCGGCATCCCATATGTCTTTTGCAGTAGATAGGAACATGAAAGTATCGTTAATTTTTGGAATCATGGAATTCCACAACAATGACATGATCATGGAGTCTGTTTCATCCCATGCCTGAAAATTAGGATCTTCTTCTTTTAGTTCGACACTACGGAAGTGATTCATCTTTCCTTTTCCTTTCAAATAGGTCTTCACAAATTGAGACCACTTCAAACAGTTCTTCTCATTTAAGCGATAGGAAGGTTTCATATTTTGGAGATCTCTTCCTTGGTGTACCATAGTGTCCTCCATTTGGTTAAAGCTTTGGGAGGAATTTGCTTTAGACATTACTGCGGCAAAGGGCAGCGATGAAGGTTATATCAAGCAGTGTAGTAATGAAGGCTGCGTTGGTTATAGATAGGATAACACAACAACATGGGAAGGCTGACAATGAAGGTATGACAATACAAAAAAAAAATAGAATTTTCGGCAACAACAATGAAAGCTCTGATACCATGTTAAATTCAGAGAATTGGAGAGGAAAATACTTAATTTTATTGCACAAATTTATTCTTATTTGTAGATCTATACTAGATATCTTAGTAAAGAAATAAATAATTACAGAATAATTCATAATTGTTCTAATATAATCATTCCTAAATTAGCCATCTAAATATGGCTGGAGATCAACGTGATCTAGGTGAGCCTCCCATGGATTCCCTTCTTAGCCGTGAGATCAAAATGCCAAGGGACGACAATGACTTACTAGGTGATCCTCCCATGGATTCCCATCCTAGCCATGGGATCAAAATGCCAAGGGACAGATGGGATTTAAAAATGGCCAACTTTGTGCCATAAAGCATTGCAGGTCTCACCACCATCTTATATAATTTTCCCTTAAGTTTAAGGGGGACTTTTCTTTCGCACAATGATAAGCTCGATGCATTCCTTCACTTCAACCATCCAACTTGAATTCTACTAATAATATCCCCATCTATTTCACTATAACTCTGGATAATAGACATAAGATATCTAAAACATTTACGATTACTAATGACTTGATCATCTATAGTCACAATTGCACAATTGGATTTATTACTACTAAAATTATACTCCATATATTTGATTTTAGATCTACTCAAATGAAAACCTTTAAACTCTAAGGTTGACATCCATAATTTAAGTTTACCTTCAACTCCTCTAGTCTTATCAACAAGAATAATATCATCAACAAAAATCATACATCAGGCTACATCCTCTTGCGAATGTCTAGTAAGAACATTCATGACTAAAGCAAAAAGATATGAGCTTAAAGCTGATCCTTGATGTAATCCAAATGAAATAGGAAAATATTTGGTCCAACCTCCTTGTGTTTGAACTCAAGTAGCAACTTTTGTATATATTTTATTAATGACTTGAGTATAAGCATTATTAAACCCTTTCTTTTCTAAAATTCTCCATAACACTTCTCTTGGAACTTTATCAAAAGTTTTTTTCTAAATCAATAAATATCATATACAGATTCTCCTTATTCTCCCTATACTTCTCTGTCAAATCTCTCAATAAATGTACAGCTTTCATATTAGGCCCACCCGGCATGAATCCAAATTGATTTTGAGAAACATTAGTATCACATTGTAACCTATGCTCAGTAACTCTCTCCCAAAGTCTTAAAGGATGACACATTAACTTAATTTCTCTATAATTCACACGCTCTTATGCATTACTTTTATTCTTAAAATTAGGAATCAACATATTTCTTCACTCATCTGGTATCTTATTCGTCTTCAAAATAATATTGAAAAGTTTCATAAGTCAAAAAATTCTTTCATCTCGTAAGCATTTTCACACATTTATTGGAATATCATAAGGTCTAACAACTTTTCCTCACTTCATTTTCTTTAAAACCTCTCTAACATCGGTTTTACTAATATGCGATAAAAATAAAAATATCTGTTTTTATTTAGGGTGCTAAGATCACTAAAGTCAATCGTATTTTTACAATCTTCATTGAAAAATTAATCAAAATATCTCATCCACCTTTGTTGAATATCCTCGTATAATAAAAACACTTTTTGATCTTCATCCTTGTCACTTGAAATAAATCCATTTATCTCTTGTTTCTTTGTCTGGCTAACTTATACATGCATTGTTAACCTTCCTTAGTATCTAATCTATTATATAAATCATTAAAAGCTAAATATTTTGCATCACATATTGCTCTTAGACTCCTTATGGTTTTTTTTTGTATATTTTCTATTTTTTGAGTCTAATCCAATTTTTATAATAAAGTTTATTTTTTATCTTTTCTTGTACATTTTGATTCCACCACCAACTATTTTTACTATTAGGAGTTTTTAATTTTTGATACTCCAAGCCATCATTTGCAACATTCTTAATATTATTAGTTGTTTTTTTCTCATAATATTAGCTTTCTCATGTACAATCATAATAGTAAGATCTCGAATCTTACTCTAAAAAATATTTTTGTTAGTGTTCTTTAAATGCCCATATGATTGTAGGATAACAATTTACTTTATTTTTATATTCTGCATCCTCATCTTAAAGTCCAAAACTAATAAATGATACTAGATACATAAGCTTTCACTCAGAATAACTTTATAATATTTGCAATCAAAATAATATATTTTATATAATAAATAATCAATTTGAGTTTTACTATATGCATTCTTATAAGTGATAAGATGCTCTTCTCTTTTCTTAAATAAGTTGTTAGCAATTAAAAAATCATAAGCTAAAGAAAAATTTAATATAGTCCTACCACCTGCATAAGTCGCTTCAAAGTTATAACCACGATAAAATCTTCTACCTCTATACTAACATATCCATTTAGATCTCCTGTAATAAAAAAATCTTCAAGTGATATTTTTTATATTAATTCTTCCAAGTCATTTAAAAATTTTAATTTTGAACACATATTTAAACTTACTTGAGGAGCATAAACACTTTTGTTCTTGGATTTCTGTGCACAGAAAGCTCAAAACTCTTAGTCAAATTACTAGCCTGATATTTTGTTCTTGGATCTATACTTGCTACCTATACCTAGACTTGTTAGTTTGTCTAGTGGAGAAAAAACGTAGAGATATGGTGGGCAGGCTTTACGACTGCTGATGAGAGTGAACTAGGGTCTTGCTTGAAGATATTGAGGTTTTTGAAGAGGAAAGAGAAAAACCAACATTTTCGTCTATAATTAATACAAGCACTGTTCAAGCCCTTTTGAAGATTAGATGTGTTTGGAGTGCCTTCCCTTAATTTTCAGTTTTCCATGAGCAAAGCCCACTGGATATGCAATCATTTATCAGACAAAGTATCCGTTCATGTTTAGAATAATTTGCATGAAAATGATATTAAAATACCTTTATTTTCACCAATGTTTTTAGTTTCATTTGACTGGGGTATCGATTCTTGGAGTGCTCGTCACCTGAGAGAATAATATGTAAGTGCTTATGCACAACATTGAGCCACATTATAATAGATTTTATCAGTACAAGGTAACATGGTAACATTTTGAACTTTGTGTATGTAGTGTGCAAGTTACTTAATGGTAACTGCCAATGATAGTGTTAGTGCAATAAAGCATGCATTTTTTTCCACCTAAAAGGATTATTTTGTTTTTTCTTGCTTGTATTGGCGAGTCTTTTGGTTGCTTTATTCATTCTTACTTATGTTGTTTTTGGGAAAATACTTCACCAAATTTCTTCATAGTTCATCTTTTTGTGATTGTATTTGACTACCATCTGTTTAATAAAATAATAATTCTCATACTCTATTGAGGATCTTTCTATCTCCTTCATATTTATTTGGTTAAATATTAATTTGGGTGGTTTTAGGGGTTTTAATAGTTTCATTAATTTATGTTGTATTATCATTAAATTCTAAAAATTTCAAAAGGTATATTCATTATATAATTTTTTGTTAAATTTTATTATTAAAATAATTAGGATATGAAATAACTTTTTTGACATATTGTGTTAGTTACAAGTCATAGTGTCAGACATGGTATGTAATTGGTATCAATTAATATTTTTGACCTATTTTGAAAATTTTGGTGTCAGTTGTGCACCGCAAGAGAAAATTAGTAAATTAAATGGAAATCCTAAACAAAGAGAAAGGATGTACTTTTAGATAAGAAATTTCTTTGCTTAGTCCTTTTGATCAAGGACAAAGGCAAGCAAAAATGGATGGAGAAGCCTTAAAAGAAGCAGCTTAATAGTAGGAACTAGAAAGAGCCTGAAGGCATAATCTGCTGACGCTAATTGGATTCCACAAACGTTTGCATGGTTATTTATATTTTTGTGTATAATAGACTTAAATAATAAACAGTAATTAATTATTAATCTAATTTCATTTTGCATTTCATAAAAAACCTAAATGATAAAATAATCTATTCTATATATTAATCTATCTATTTAATTATGTGATTGCAGCATATTGTTTGTAATAATAGTTATTAAACCTAATGATATTTACTTATTCGAAATTTTTTATCACTTTATTTAATGCATAATTTTGTTAATTAAAAATTATATTATATTATGGCGGGTTTACATTAAAATTTAAAAGAAGTTTTTTGAAGACATGATTTAAACAATGTTAATCTTCTTTGCAAAGTTCAAATTAAAATTATCCCATATCAGTTGAACAAGCCTGATTGGTTTAGTGGTTAGAAAGTGAGCACCAGTTGAAGAAGTTGGTTGGTTTAGTGGTTAGAAAGTGAGCACCAGTTGAAGAAGTCTGGTTGGTTTAGTGGTTTAAGTGGCTTCTTATGTTCGGATTTGATAGTGGAATGCACATAGTAGAGAGAATTTTTCTTACTGTGATGATTTTGCCTGATCCCAGCAAAACTATCTGTTTTCTTTGGCTCAGTGCCCACCAAAGTTGGTCTAGATTGGTTTTGGCTGACTTTTGAAGCCATGGCTTCTTTTATTTTCTATTCTCCTTAACCCCACATAGTGGGATAAAGGCTTGATGTTGTTGTTGTGTTAGCATAATGTTGCTCTTTCATAACTTTATGGTTATAAACTCGTTTTTTATGAAAGTATGTCTAGGTTTTCATGGTTCTATGTTATGTAATCATTATTGTACCTGATTTTTGTTCAATTATATAGGGTGATGGTTATGTGCTTTTAATTAGGTTTTATTGAGAAGAATGACCTTATTTGAGAAAAACTGCGCCACTTCTATGGAAAAGTTATAACTAATATAAATAGATTGCCCGTATCTGATGCACCACTTTACTTTGATATATATATATATGTATGTATGTATTGCCGTGTCCGCGCCGTACCCGTGTCTTATATTTTCAAAAAAAGCCGTGTCCCGTGTCCGTGTCCATGCATCATAGATATTATGTAATTTTAATTAGGCTTTATTGAGAAGAATGACCTTATTTGAGAAAAACGGCGCCACTTCTATCGAAAAGTTATAACTAATATAAATAGATTGCCCGTATCGGATGCACCACTTTACTTTATCTATTTAATTTTAAAGAAAAAAAAAATGCGTTTGCTATTTTTGTTGGCAGCACATTTCTAGTGTTCCTGCATTTATTCTTTGTCTAGTATCTCCATTTTACTTAATTCACCAGGGGAAATTGTTTTTCAGTTGACCTGGTTATCTTGTTTTTTATTTTAGCAACAGCTACCAGGTTTTTTGTCCTTTTGCATTCTTATTTCCTGCTAATATTTTAAAAATTCTTCAGAAAACTGGACTGTTTGTAATTCAACATCTAACTTACCTGTTGTTTAGATGGACTGTTAAAAACTGTTTACTTCAATCACACATTATTAATTAGGTTTCTTCTACTAATTTTTATTAAACTAAATATTTTTTTGGTTATAAAGTAATGGAATTCATGCAAGATAGTTTTTTTTCTCAATAATTTTGTATATTTAATTTATATTACACAACTAAAATAGTCTCCTGACTTTTTAAGTGTATTTTTTAGTCTTAAACTTTTTACGGTGTTTAATTAGTCCCTTATTCACCAAAACTGAACAAATTTGATCCTACCATTAACTTTGCTGTTTATTTGGATGAAAACTATGGGAGGAAAGTTTTTTCGTGAGGGTAATTTGGACATTTGAAAGTCAGGCTCAGTAGATATTAGTTCGATATAACAGGATTGACCCACCCTAGAATGTTCATGATGGTTTCATGAAAAGTTTCTCTCCACTAATTTCCATCCAAAATATGACAAAGTCGATGGTAGGATCAAAATGGTTTAGATTTAATGATTTGAGGGACTAAATTGAACACCTAAAAAAGCTTATGACTGAAATTGATACAGTTAAAAACTCAAAAAGGATTATTTTCATCATTTGCTTGTTTAAAATTCATATCCTCTAATTATTTTCTTTCTTTACTATAATTTATGAGCAATAGGTTCTTATGGATCAACTCTACGATACAAGAGCGTGGAACGGATAAAGCCTATTGGTAAACATACTCTACTTGGTGCAAGTGGAGAAATTAGTGACTTCCAAGAGATCTTGCGCTATCTTGATGAACTAATGTAAAGTCCATTGAATATTCTAATTTAGAGTTTTACAAGAAGTATGATAATATTGCATTTCTTTCTTCTGGTGCCTGTCTTACGAGAAGCGTGATAATTTTATTTAATTTTATTCTTTCTACAGTATTTATGATCATATGTGGGATGATGGAAACTCTCTGGGCCCTAAAGAAGTTCATAACTATTTGAATCGAGTAATGTACAACAGGCGCAACAAATTCAACCCTTTGTGGAACTCACTTGTGGTTGGTGGAGTTAAAAATGGGCAGAAGTATCTGGGGATGGTCAGAAAATTTTTGCTTTATTACAATATTTCCTCTTTTGTTCAAGAAAATCTTCTTGTTTACCAACATGATATGACAATTTTATTCCTGCTTTCTAGGTTGGCATGATT
Organism: Dendrobium catenatum; assembly: GCF_001605985.2. NCBI lineage: Eukaryota > Viridiplantae > Streptophyta > Magnoliopsida > Asparagales > Orchidaceae > Dendrobium > Dendrobium catenatum. The sequence continues at coordinate 21,275 of NW_021319554.1, forward strand.
GGAACACATTATGAGGATAACCATGTTGCAACTGGTTTTGGAAATCATTTGGCAAGGCCAATTATGCGTGCGGAATGGCGTGAGGACTTGACCTTTGAGGAGGCTGTAAAAATTCTAGAGAAATGCTTGCTTGTGCTTTTATACCGTGATAGATCAGCTATCAACAAATTTCAGGTATTATTTTAGTTTGATGTTATTTTTTTTTTTGGTATGACTTAGTATCATCATTCTTTGTTATATGCTATTGATTGAGAACAAATAATGGGTGGGTAATGGTTGAAGGAGAAGAGAAACAGGGAATGATGGATAAGAAAGGGAGGAGAATTTTTTAGAAGAAAAAGAGGTTACTTTGATTTAATCCAAGCTTTAATTTCTCAATCAGCAGAGAGTCCCAATGAAAAGGAGTTGGAGCGTAGCCTGTAAACTATTAAAGCACAACAGGATTTGTAATTTTTAAGAATCTTTAAGTTTACTTTCCTGCTTCATAAAGGATGCTATAAAACCTTTGAAAACCACCCAAATTAGTAAATGATGAATTAAAACTCAAGAGATCCAACACATCCATTGGAAACCTAAATGGAACTCTTCGAGAGTCTCTCTTGATTTTTTTTTTCTAGTTAATTCCTGGAAAGGCCGTAAAGCTCTATTGTTCATTATTCTTTATTGAATGGAAAGAATTCTGACTTGTTGGTGTCAAGCCATGATGCTCTTTCAAAGAAAATCCTTGTATAATTAATTTGGATTGTCTTTGCAATTGATGAGAAAGTGTTGAAGGCTTTGTATGGTCAATATGATCATTAAGAATAGCGTCCATGACATTAGTGGTGACTTAGATGGACAGTTATCTCCAAAAGCACTTGTACAAAGGAGGTTGAAAATTCAAAAATGGCAAAATAAGAAGTGCTGTGGTGCGATCATGTACATTAAATCATACACTAATATTTTGTCAGAGGTATTATTTGTATTAGAAACCCATGAATCTATGAATAAGAACCAAAGACTTGAGCATACCATCTTTTGGGGTTTCTAGGAAGTATGACATGCGAACCATGACATAATGATCAGCTTGAAGCTCTTGACCTTATGCATCATCACAACAAGCTTGTAATTTTCATTAAACAAGCTTGTAATTTTCATTAAACGGGGCAATTTCGATATACCGGGGAAAATAATGGGGCGGTTAAAAAATATGGTAATTAAATGAAAGGGTTATATGAAGATTGTTGTTATGGGAGGTATAGCCATGGACTTCTAAAATTGCTCTTGTAGTAGTGTGCCTGATGAAATTTCTGTTCACAAACTTGTCAAGTACTATTTTTCTATATACTCCATAATTAAGCATTGAAGTATTCAAACTAAAGAATTATTGAAAACAGGTATTTCTCCTTTAGTTTGGGTTGTAATCTAAAGAGAACTTTACTGTGATGCCAAATAATTTGGATTAGATTCTGTGAAGATATTTGACAAAATTTACACCCGTTCACATATCATGGTTGAAATATTAGATTTGTCTTTCACAACTTGGGTATTTTGTAATGTTCTAAATTGCAGAGTAACCTTTTTGTGTTTGGTTTACAATAAAGTAGATTCAATTACTTCAAAAGTTGATTCTCTTCATAAATCTTTTGCAAAATGCAGCGGAATAGAACTTGTTTTTTGTGATTTACTTTACAGTGACTATTGGCAATGAATAAAGCACCTTTAGAGGACCTCTGAATCATCTTACGTGTTTTTTCTAAATAAGATAGTATGACGGGAAGACTAGGAAATGTAACTAACCTACTGGATCAGGAAGGAAAGCATTCCTTAACAAGAATATGACATAGCCATACTTATTTCAATATTTGACATCTTGATATATGATGCTAAAGTGCCTAGAACTGATATGCTTATCTTTCATTGTTTTCAATTTCAATCTCTATGAAGCTCAAGGTATTTAGAATTTTAGCTATATGACCTAGGACATAGATAACCTTATTTTTTAGCATAAAAAATACTTATTACACCACTAGAACTTGCTTGGCATGCCCATTATTTCTTTGAAAATTTATTTTCTTCAAAGCTTGGTTGTTAGAAATATAGGTGTTCTTGTGGCGGTAGTCAGTTCTGGAAGTACCTAAAATAGTAAAATGTAGCACATATGCAGACGTCTGTGGTGATTAAATTACCATTACTTTACTGCATTTCTATGCTTGTTGAAAGAAAGTTATATTTTACCCTCGTAGGATTTATTCCCCAAATTTCTATTTTGTGGCATGATAAGCTACTTTGATTGGCTAATTTAAGTGAAATTTTATTAGGATAGAAGGTGATGTTGTTTTCAATTTGATTTCCTCATAGTTTAAAATTGCGCAATGAGGCGCGCCTCTACGCAATTTGCTCCAAAACAACCTCAAAGCCTAAGCAATTTTGAGGCTTAATAAGGCGTATGCCTCAGGTAGATTCAGGCGTGCCTCAATAGCACTGTTGCACAATTTCATATGAGGTGTATGCCTCTAATTTGGGGGCCCACTCACTTAAAAAAACCCTCTTCTCTTCTTCCTTACACCCGCTTACACAAAGACCTGAATCGAAGTCGCGCAGGAAGCATGCAGACGACGCTCGATCCGGCTCTCCCGCTGATTCTGCCACCTCTCCCACTGGCGTCGCCTCTCGCCGATGAGGCTCTTGTTTCCGGCCGCCCCCTCTACATCACTTCTTCAATTGTTCTTAGTTTTTTTTTTAAAGTTAAAGGTTTGATTTTTCAACTTATAGGAAAGCTAGGGTTTTAATATTTTTGAGTTTTTTTGTTTTATTTTGCATTTTTGCTTTAGGAAATATGATTAAGGGCAAGGAAAAGTCTAATACATCATTGCGGAGGGACCCTTTTTAGAAGTACAATGTACAAGTTGACGTAGGAGGCAGTGAGAAGACTTGTGTATTTGAAATGCATTTTTTGTGATAAAGTGGCGAAGGGCCGAGTTACGCGCATGAATGAACACTTATCCGGCTCTCATAAAAACGTAGCACCGTGTGCAAATGTGCCGGACAAGGTGAAGGATAAAATTATTGCTTACATGAACAAAAGTACCACGACAAAACATTTACAACAAGAGCAATTTGATGAAATGGTCGAACAAGGTGCTTACTACGGGAGTGAGAGTGGAAATGACTTTTCCTCCATTATACATAATAGAGGTGCGCGAGATCCTATGGACTGATATATGATTAATCCAGGAGAGGATAGAGGATAAGCACATATAATGCCTGCGGGTGGTACTAGAGAGGGTCGACGTCAGGTTTGTATGGATATTGACAGATTTTTTTTGAGAATGCCATTCCATTTAATGTTGCGACATCGCCGACCTACTTCAATATGTTGCGATCTGTAGGGTTGTATGGGAGAGGGTTGAAGGCACCTTCCATGTACGAGTTGCGAACATGTATTTTGAAGGAGGAGCTGCAGAACACAGAGCAAAGTATTGATGAGATTAAACGGACATGGAGTGTGACTGGTGTTGCCATTATGTCAGATGGATGGTCTGACATGAAGAGCAGGAGCTTGATTAATATCATTGTAAACAATCCCTATGGTACGGTGTTTTTATGATCAGTTTAAGCTTCAGATGAGGTTAAAAATGTTGAATTCTTTTCAATTTATTAAATGGGGTTGTTGAGGAGATTGAAGAGCAATTGGTTGCTCAGGTGGTGACTGACAATGCTAGTGCATACAAAGCAGCTGGTCATATGTTGATGGAGAAGAGGAAACACCTCTATTGGACCCCCTGTGCAGCATACTGTATCGATCTCATATTGGAGGAACTTGGTGATTTACCTCAACACAAGAGCACCCTTTATAGGGCGAAGAAGATCACAAAGTTCATCTATAACCACTCATAGGCCTTAGCCTTAATGAGAAAGTTCTTAAAGAAAGAAATCATTTGCCCTGCTACCACTAGGTTCGTTATTACTTTTGTGCACTGTACATCATTTTCAATTTCTAATGAAGGTTTATTCTACATATTTGCCGCATCTTATTTGACACTACAGAGCCTGCTGGATGTGAGACAACCTTTTGAAGCTATGTTTACATCGATACAATGGCTTAATTTTGCGTGGGGGAAGAAACCTGAGGGGAAGGAAATACGAAGGCTAATTCTAAATGATAAATTTTGGACAAGTGTGACCTATGCCATATTGAGCACGAGACTCTTGGTACAAGTTCTATGTTTAGTGGATGCCAAGAAGAAACCAGCCATGAGTTTTATATATAATGCAATGGATGAGGTAAAGGAGTTGATTGCACATAACTTGGGAGGAGAGGAGGCAAGTTGTAGAGAGATTTGGGATATCATTGATGCTCGGTGGGAGGTCCAGTTACACCGTCATCTACATGTAGCAGCGTATTATCTCAATTCTCAATTTCAGTATTCAGAGAGGAAATCCTCAAATTCAGAGGTGAAGCTGGGCTTGTATCATTGCATGGACCGACTAATTCCTGACCAAATCGTCAGGGAGCTTGTAGATTTAGAGCTTTTTCTATTTTGGAATAGGGAGGGATTTTTTGGTCTGTAAGCAACGAAATCTATTATTGCCAAACACTTTCCAGGCATACTTATTTTTGCAAAGTATCTGTACATGCATAACACTTTAATATGTTATGATTATCATTTTTCTTCTTGAAAATAGTTGAATGGCGGATCCAATTTGGTGATTCCACTCCTGAGTTACAGAGTTTTGCAGTTAGAGTTTTGGACCCCACTTGTTCTTCCTCTGGGTGTGACCGAAACTGGAGCACGTATAGTCAAGTGCAAAGAAGAGAAGAAATCGACTTTCAACACTTAGAATGAACTCCCTTATGTATATTATGTACAATAAGAGGTTGAGAGATAGGAGGTTGAGGAACAAGGGGTTGAAGGATGATGAGGACCCTTTGGTGTGTGATGATGTGGCGTTTGATAATGAGTGATTCATAGATGATGAGACAGATTTGCCATTATCAGACCTACAGCTAGAGGATTTAAGTGTGAATGTTTTGAGGGGCAAAACAGATCAAGTGGGCACATCCACTAATGCCACACCACACACATCTATTAGTTCTGTAGCACAACAAGCAAATAAAAGTATTTCATAATTTCTTTTGTGCTATTGCATTATATATATATGCAATTAATATGACACTAATCATTCTTAGTTAACAAAGAATATAAAAGTGGGTAACATTGAAGATGATGAAGATTTGACATTCATAGATACAATTAGAGAAGAAGATTCCATTGAACCCATTTAGTGAAGAGACATGATTAGATTTTATATGTTCTTTCTTATTTGTACTTTGGGAGTTTTGATAGACTCATATTTGTGGTTTTGTACTTTGAATTATGCTATAAGATGCATGTATTGCATCTATTTTATTGTTTTCCACTAATTTCACTTCTCATTTAGATATTTTTATTGTATGTAGACTCTTACTGTTATTTACCTATTATAATACGTTAATTCTCATTTACGCAATTCTTCGTCCGTGAGGCTTACGCCTCACACCGCCTTGAAGCTTACGCCTCGCCTCACGGACGAAAAATGTCTCGAGGCTTTTTTACGCAATTTTAAACCTTGGATTTCCTTAAAAGGCCCTTTTAGGAGTTCAATAAAAAAGCTAACCTTTTTTGTGAGTCCATATAATAACCATTAAATTCTTGAATTAAACTCTTTTAAAAGAAACAAACCTCTATTCTCTTGGATAAGAATATTATTATATTTAAATGTTTGCTTGGATTGAACATGATCATATTTACATTTAGAAGTTTGGACTGATCTTTCTAACAACTTTTTCATAAATAGGGGTCAATGATATACATATTTATTACTAATTAATGATTAAATGATATAATTTTCTATGGTTGATTGAGTGTTCTTGATAAGTTGTGTATGTGGATCACTTTTTCAGGATCTTATCCCCCCTCCATTAAATTTTGATTTTAGTGGCCAATTGAGTGATTTCTATAACCAAGTTGTATATGTGGTTTTGGATCCAAATTTGTTCGTAGGTGAAGAGAACAATATTCAGGGTTTCTTGAGGTTTTAGTTGGCAATTAGAGTAGAGAGAGAGAGAGAGAGAGAGGGCCTAGTGAAAGCCGAGAGCCTAGAGATAGGCCTTAGGATTTATTACCAGCATAATATCTATAGGATAACTATGTACCCCAGAGAGAGAACATCAAAATAGCTCTTTGGTCCTCTATTTATAAGATTTTGATAGTTGCAGGAAAAGCCATATAATAATAATAAATACCTCTTGATGCCTAGGGATATGGTATGAGATATGTAGCAAATATAATGTAATAAAATGAAAATACATGTGTAATGTTAATTCATAGACAACTTTTGATTGGTGCTCAAAATTTGATTGGTGAGGACATCATTAATAGTTTATGATTCGTTCGATGAACTTTCCAACTCCCTAGACGATATTCCTGACTCAATAGACAAGGTCATTGGCTTACTAAAAAGTGGGTTGTCGATTCGCTAGATGGATTTGCCTTCTAGATAGAGACCTTAGCTTGTAAAAGGAAGTCATTGACTTGCTATCGGTTTGTCGGAGGAAATCATTGATTTGTTGTCATCTTGATGGAGGAAGTCGTCGACCTATTAGAAGAGGTCATTGACTTGCAAAAGAAACTTGCTGAGTATTTGCACATGTTGATTCCCTCGTTAAGCAAATGATACTTGCAAAAGCTTGAATGGGATTGACTTAGCTTGAACCCAACTTGAGATATTTGGGTGTGCATTTAGCTCCTGATTCTCTTGTATCTTTAAAGAGTAACTTGCAAAAAGAATAAAAAATCAGAGTAAAAATATTTATTTTTTGTCGAATCAACAATAATCATTTTAGTTGAACATTTTTATTTGACTTCTATATAGAGAAATTCTACAAATACTTCCCTATCATTTAGTTTCTTTCTTTGTAAACTCTCAGTTTTAGCCTCAGACTTTTTTTACCCCTGGAGCCATGAATCACCTTCCAAAAACCCCAATAATGGATATTGCTCATATGCTTTTGCAAAGGAATAAGGATAGAGAGGTCCATAGAAATAGTGGGGAGACTTCTTTGCTTCCTCTATAAAAGGTAATGGAAGTAGTTGATGAGAGCAGGAAGGGAATTGAAGTTCAAGTTTTTGTTGTCAGTGAACTTGAAAAGTCTCTCTTAGTGGAGTCTTCTGTGGCTTTTCTTTGTTGAGTTTGACTTTGATGGAGGCCGCAAAAAGACCTTTAGGCATATTCTTATGATGTCCTAGGGTCAAATTGGCGAAGTAGTTATTGAAAATAAATCAGGTTGAAAAAAACTTATTGAGTTACCTACTTCAAATCCTTCGGGCCCAACAAAGATCTTGGCTCATGACTTTGAGATTGTGAAGCAAATAATGGATGACTTCAAATCGAAGTTATGGGCTAAGAAATCAGCGATGACCAAGAAGATTGTTGAGATTCAATTTTTTGGGGAGTTTGATATGATTTGCTTTAATAATTTGTTGGAGAGATATGCAACACTAGTTGGCTATTTGGTAGTCGTCTCTGCTGAAGTTTGTCAATGACATCAAGATTGAGCTGAGTAATATAAAAGGTGAGATCTTGATGCTGCAGAGGAACTCAAATTATTCATAGGTGGATGGATTCACCAGAGGTGCTGAGTTCTTACTTTGGCACCTTTCGTCGGGCTTAGTTGCTATAGATGCTCTCTTTGATCTAGTCATAAAAGCTATACTAAGAGGGGCGAGTTTTTTAAATGGCAAGTTTGATAAGGTATTGACCACTACATTTCACCGATCTTGATGCTTGTACCTGCCCTATTATTTAAATAATATTCTATTATTGTACTTGTGATGTGACTTTCTTGTCATTTCAAATTTCTAGAATCATTTGCTCATGATTTGGCTATGATTTAGTTAGGGAAATGATAAAATGCCTTGATTTTCACCAACAATTCAAGTAGTGGAACGATTGCGAGAGGCCTCATGTTCTTGCACTTTCCTTTATAAATAGCTTGTGGTTCTTCCACATAAACCTTTTTGAGTGATTAAACCACCAAGAATTCTTTTACCCTTTAATGTGAACATGTCTCCAGCTTTTCTCAACTACGCCGACAACTTTTTAGCTTCTAAATAGGTGTACGTCTCATTGGTTTTCCAATTCAACTTGCAATCGATGATCCTAGAATATGAGGTTGTCGAGGGTTTCATTGTTCGAGCTCTAGGAGAGTATCCTAACTCAATAAAGGAAGATGAGTTATGCTTATATAGGGACTACTTTTTGCCTTGGACTATGGCTAGCATTCTTATGATCCTAGAATATGAGGTTGTCGAGAGTTTCATTGTTTGAGCTCTAGGAGAGTATCCTAACTCAATAAAGGAAGATGAGTTATGCTTCTATAGGGACTACTTTTTGCCTTGGACAATGGCTAGCATTCTTCTTGAAGTATAGGCAGTTATGTGTTATTATGACTACCATTTTATATTTGATCTACCCCCTTACAAGCAAATCATCTATTGAGTGGAAAAGATATTACTGCGTATACTTTTATTATTTGTTAAATTGTCTTTGAAGCTTTTTCTCTTCTTATAATTAATAAAATATCACAAGCCATTCTAGAGTTATTTGAACTAGGATGGACATAAGCCAAATTGAACGAGTTTTTGGAAGGTATGATGGAGAAGAGTCCTATTATTTTGTAGGTAAAAAAGAACTGGTGATGAATGTTGTTAGACCGGTCCACTGGACCGGTCCAGGCGGGACCAGTTCACGGGCGAAATCGCAAAAACAACGGAGAAAGCTTCCGCCTGGGCGGAAGCCGGGCGAGACGCGCGCCTTGCGGGACGGTTTCAGGAAGGAAATTTGAGGGAGTTTAGGAGGGAAATTGAT